>NC_133618.1:359218694-359518694 GCF_048593235.1 Sminthopsis crassicaudata | reverse complement strand
TAGCATCTAAATTCTTAAAAGAGAAATTAAGAGAGCTGTAAGAAGAAATAGACAGCAAAACTATAATAGTAGGAGATCACAATCTTGAACTCTCAGAATTAAATAAATCAAACCACAAAATAAATAAGAAAGAAGTCAAAAAGGTAAATAGAATACTAGGAAAGTTAGGTATGATAGATCTTTGGAGAAAACTAAATGGAGACAGAAAGGAGTATACTTTTTTTCTCAGCAGTTCATGGAATCTATACAAAAATTGACCATATATTAGGACATAAAAATTCAAATGCAGTAAGGCAATTACATTCAATAAAAAGCCAGGGGAAAATAGACCAAAAAATAACTGGAAATTAATAATCTCATACTAAAGAATGATTGGGTGAAACATCAAATCATAGACATAATAACTTCACCCAAGAAAATGACAGTAATGAGACATCATACCAAAATGTATGGGATGCAGCCAAAGCAGTAATAAGGGGAAATTGTATATCTCTAGAAACCTACTTGCATAAAATACAGAATGAGAAGGTCAATGAATTGGGCTTGAAACTAAAAATGCTAGAAAAGAAAAAAATTTAAAAACCCCAGCCAAACACTAAACTTGAAATTCTAAAAATAAAAGGAGAGATTAATAAAATTGAAAGTTAAAAAAAAACTATTGAATTAATAAAACTAAGAGTTGTTTCTATGAAAAAAACAAAATAGATAAAGCCTTAGTAAATCTGATTTTAAAAAAATTGTTAGGCTTAAAAATGAAAAGGGAGAACTCACCACTAATGAAGAGGAAATTAGAACAATAATTAGGAGTTACTTTGCTGAACTTTATGCCAATAAATTCAATAACTTAAATGAAATGGAAGAATGCCTTCAAAAATGTAGCTTGCTCAGATTAACAGAAGAAGAAGTAAATTGGTTAAATAGTCCCATCTTAGAAAAAGATATAGAACAAACTATTAATCAACTCCCTAAGAAAAAATCCTCAGGACCATATGGATTTACATGTGAATTCTACCAAACATTTAAAGAACAATTAACTCCAATGCTATATAAACTATTTGAAAAAAACAGGAATTGAAGGAGTCCTACCAAATTCCTTTTATGACACAGACATGGTACTGATACCTAAATCAGGTAAGTTGAAAACAGAGAAAGAAAATTATAGACCAATCTTTCTAATGAATATTGATGCTAAAATCTTAAATAAAATATTAGCAAAAAGATTACAGAAAATCATCCCCAGGATAATACACTATGACCAAGTAGGATTTATACCAGGAATTAAGGGCTGCTACAATATTAGGAAAACTATTAGCAAAATTGACTATATCAATAACCAAATTAACAAAAACCATATGATCATCTCAATAGATGCAGAAAAAGCATTTGATAAAATACAACATCCATTCCTAATAAAAACACTTGAGAGTATAGGAATAAACAGACTTTTCCTTAAAATAGTCAGAAGCATCTATTTAAAACCGTCAGTAAACATCATATATAATGGGGATAAATTGGAATCATTTCCAGTAAGATCAGGAGTGAAACAAGGTTGCCCACTATCACCATTATTATTCAATATTGTATTAGAAATGCTAGCTTCGGCAGTAAGAGTTGAGAAAAAGATTAAAGGGATTAGAGTAGGTAATGAGGAAACAAAATTATCACTCTTTGTAGATGATATGATGGTATATTTAGAGAACCCCAGAGAACCTGGAGATTCTACTAAAAAGCTATTAGAAATTATTCACAAGTTGGGGCAGCTAGGTGGCACAGTGGATAGAGCACCAGCCTTGAATTCAGAAGGACCTGAGTTCAAATCTGGTCTCAGACACTTAACACTTCCTAGCTGTGTGACCCTGGGCAAGTCACTTAACCCCTCAAAAAAAAAAAAAAAAAAAAAGAAATTATTCACAACTTTAGCAAAGTTTCAGGATACAAAATAAATCCTCAGCATTTTTATACATCACCAACAAAATCCAACAGCAAGAGATACAAAGAGAAATTCCATTCAAAATAACTATCAATAGCATAAAATATTTGGGAATCTATCTACCAAAGGAAAATCAGGAATTATATGAGCAAAATTACAAAACATTTACCACACAAATAAAGTCAGATTTAAATAATTGGAAAAATATTAAGTGCTCTTAGATAGGCCAAGCGAATATAATAAAGATGACAATACTACCTAGACTAATGTATTTATTTAATGCTATACCAATCAGACTCCAAGAAACTTAATGACCTAGAAAAAAATAACAATAAAATTCATCTGGAAGAACAAAAGGTCAAGAATTTCAAGGGAACTAATGAAAAAAAAAAAAAATCAAATGAAGGAGGCTTAGCTATACCTGATCTAAAACTATATTATAAATCAGCAGTCACCAAAACCATTTGGTATTGTCTAAGAAATAGACTAGTTGATCAGTGGAATAGGTTAGATTCAAAGGACAAAATAGTAAATAACTATAGCAATCTAGTGTTTGACAACCCCAAAGATCCCAACTTTTGGGATAAGAAGTCACTATTTGACAAAAACTTCTGGGAAAACTGGAAATTAGTATGGTAGAAATTAGGCATGGACCCACATTTAACACCATACACCAAGATAAGATCAAAATGGGTCCATGATTTAGGCATAAAGAATGAGATTATAAATAAATTAGAGGAACATAGGATAGTTTACCTCTCAGACTTGTGGAGGAGGAAGGAATTTGTGACCAAAGAAGAACTACAGATCATTTTTTATCACAAAATAGAAAATTTTGATTATATAAAATTAAAAAGCCTTTGTACAAACAAAACTAATGCAAACAAGATTAGAAGGGAAGCAATAAACTGGGAAAATATTTTTACAGTTAAAGGTTCTGAAAAAGGCCTCATTTCCAAAATATATAGAGAATTGACTCTAATTTATAAGAAATCAAGCCATTCTTCAAATGATAAATGATCAAAGGATATGAACAGACAATTTTCACATGATGAAATTAAAATTATTTCTACTCATATGAAAGGGTGTTCCAAACCACTGTTGATCAGAGAAATGCAAATTAAGACAATTCTGAGATACCACTATACAACTGTCAGATTGGCTAAGATGACAGGAAAAAATAATGATGAATGTTGCGGGATGCGGGAAAACTGGGACATCAATGCATTGTTGGTGGAGTTGTGAAAGAATCCAACCATTCTGGAGAGCAATCTGGAATTATGCTCAAAAAATTATCAAACTGTGCATATCCTTTGATCCACAATGTTACTACTGGGGTTATATCCCAAAGAGATACTAAAGAAGGGAAAGGGACCTGGATGTGCCAAAATGTTTGTGGCAGCCCTTTTTGTAGTGTCTAGAAACTGGAAAATGAATGGATGCCCATCAATTGGAGAATGGTTGGGTAAATTGTGGTATATGAATGTTATGGAATATTATTGTTCTGTAAGAAATGACCAGCAGGATGAATACAGAGAGGCGTGGAGTGAAATGAGCAGAACCAGGAGATTATTATACAACTCAACAACAATATTGTATGAGGATGTATTCTGATGGAAATGGATATCTTCAACAAAGAGACGATCTAATTCAGTTCCAATTGATCAATGATGGACAGAATCAGCTACACCCAGAAAAGGAACACTGGGAAATGAATGTGGACTACTTACATTTTTGTTTTTCTTCCCAGGTTATTTTCACCTTCTGAATCTAATTCTTCTTGTGCAACATGAGAACTATATGGTTCTGAACACATATATTGTGTCTAGGACATACTATAACATATTTAACATGTATAAGACTGCCTACCATCTAGGGGAAGGGATGGGGGGAGGGAAGGGAAAAGTCGCAACAGAAGTGAGTGCAAGGAATAATGTTGTAAAAAATTACCCATGCATATGTTCTGTCAATAAAAAGTTATAATTTTTAAAAAGTGGAAAAAAAAAAAGACATGAAGTGAGTAGAGCCAAATGAACACAATACACAGTGAAAACAAGATTATGTGATGATCAACTGTGATGGACTTTCTTTTCAACAATGTGATAATGAAAGGCAATTTCAATAGACTTGGGATGGAAAGTGCTAATTACATCCCGAGAGAACTATGGAGACTACATGTGAATCAAAACAGTTTTTTTTCACTTTTTTGTTGTTTTTTGTTTGTTTGCTTTTTTTTCTTTTCATGTTTTTTTCCTTTTGAACTTAATTTTCTTACACAGCATGACAAATATGGAAATATGTTTAGAAGAATTGTATGTTTAATCTATATCAAATTGCTGTCTTTGGATAGGAGAAGAGGAAGAAGGGAGGGAGAAAAATTTAGAACACAAGGTATTGCAAAGATGAATGCTGAAAACTATCTTTGTATGTATATGGAAAAATAAAATACTATTGGGTAAAAAAAAGAAATAAAAGTTACCTCTTATCTAGCTTTAAGCTCCTACCTGAGGATTCCAAACTTGTGTAAGGTTTTTTATATTGATAAATCTCAAATTAACTAACCTCACATCTCCTCCTGGGAAAAATTGCTTTTCTTTCAATGTTCACTTAAATTCCATGATCTGGTCATCAAAAAAAGAGCCCTGAATTGGAATCTAAGCTCTTCTTTTGAGCTTTCAAGACCCTTCCCAATTTGCTACCATTGTCACTTTTCAATGTTCCTGGAAGATCAAGATCATGTTGAAAGTAATGGCCAATATAGTTACTCTTAGTCCTGGGATATTTATAGTATTTCTCCAGTATTATAGTATTCAAAGTATTTCTCCTGAATCTACCACAGAGGCAGAAGGGTACAGTGGAGAAAATGGGACCTGAAATCAGGAAAACGACTTCATTTCCCAGCTTCTGATATTTGCTAATTGTGTGAACATGGCCAGGTCACTTACCTTGTCTGGGGCTAAAAATACTTTTAAGGAGCCATCTCCCAGAGTTGTAAGGATTAGATGAGATAATATGTCTCAATAAATACCTTTCAAATATTAAATTTCTTTTCCTCAGTCAGGCATATTTGAAAGAGAGTGGGGACTAAATGAACAAGGCCTGAAATGTGGTACCACAAAGATAAGTATTAGACATAAGACAACCAAGAGGGATGAGTCAGAAATTCTTCAACCTGTATCAGACCCTTCATTTTGCAAAGGAAGAAGCTAAGTAAGGTTCAGGTAAGGAAAGGGACTTTATGCAGATCACACGATTATCAAAATCTAGAATCAAACTCAGTTCCTCAAACTCCAGATTGATGGACTTTGTTACTTTGCTACATATCTCAAGTTATGTAAAAACACAACAAAACAAAATCCTGACATTCAAAAAGGGAGCTGAATTCAAATAAAATTTAGCTGAACTCAAAGTTGTTCCCTATTCCTAGAATACCTTCCTCTCCTAATCTTCTCATTAAATTTTTTCTAATAAAATCCTATCCATCTTTCAAGGCCTAATTTAAATGCTACCTCTTCTATTAGGACTCTCCCCCCCATATCTCCTCCCCTTTTTCCCCTAGAAAAGGGATGTGAGTCACTCCTTCCTCAGAATGGCTTTGTTCCTAACTCTCCTAAGCATTTTTCACATTCTATCTTATTCTGTAATGATATCTTAGTCATCTCTGTCTCCCTCTCAGTTCTGAAATCAGGACCTGCCCATATTAAGTGTTTAGTAAGTGTTTATTGAATGAAAGTTCAACGAATGTACCTAAAATGCCAGAACACTGAGTGGACTGAGAATGGGACTGCCTCCTAGGTAAAGCACTATACATTTTATCTTCCCACTAAGGGATTCTTATTGTCTATTGAGTAAATTCACTCACATCCCAGAATCTCCAGAACAAACAATATGTGCATACATTTATTTTTAATGGAGGAACTCAGTCAAAAATCAACAAATGAATGTTATTAACACAACATAATATAATATGACCCCAAATAACTAACAGTTCCAGCCAGGGGATTGACTCCAGAAAGACAATAGATTATGGATGAGGGGGTAAAAAAATTACATATATATATATATATATGCATGTATGGATATACTGTATGTTTTTTTGTGTATTTAATATGGCCAATGAGGTAATTTATTTTGTTTGAACATGTATATTTGTCATAAATAATTCCTTTTTTTCTCTTTCTCTCACCCCTACCATGGAGTTGAAGGAAGAAAAAATAGATTTATGTTAATTTAATACATAAAATTTGATTTTCAAAAGAAAGATAGGTTGGTTCCACCTTGTGAAAGATACCAAAGGTATAATATAATTATATTTATTTATTTTACAGTATAAATATAAATTGTTTCATTCTATATTAATTCATATAATTCTTCCTATGCCTTTTGAAATCATCTCCTTCCTAATTTTTTACAGCACATACAGACACTGTCTACGTCTAGGTCCTGAGTAAATTATTTGATTGTTTTCTCTCAATTTTTCTATCTATACAATGAGGATAAGAATAGCACCTACTTCATAGAGTTGTTGTGAGCATCAAATGAGTTAACATAAGTTAACTTTTTTTTTTTTTTTACTGAGGCTGGGGTTAAGTGACTTGCCCAGGATCACAACAGCTAGGAAGTATTAAGTATCTGAGACCAGATTTGAACTTTGGTCCTCCTGAATTCAAGGCTGGTGCTCTATCCACTGCGCCACCTAGCTGCCCCCAACATAAGTTAACTTTGTAAAATTTAAACACTATATACATTCTTATTATTGTTAACCTATCCTTAGACCTCTAATCAAATTGGGGAATGGGTATGGGGAATGATTAATTCCCAAGTATTTTTATAGATTCTGCAGTTATTTTTAATAAATAACATTTTATTTTCCCCCTACATGTAAAGACAATTTAGTATTTATATTTTTGATAAACTTTATTGTTTAATGTTTTATTTTTCCCCAGTTACTCATTAGTGAAGACCAAATAGATAATTTTCTTATATTAAGTTAAAAAGTTTTTGTACAAACAAAACTAATACAGACAGAAGGGAAGCAAAAATTGGTAAAACATTTTTATATTTACAGGTTCTGATAAAAGCCTCTTTTCTAAAATATATAGAGAATTGATTCAAATTTATAAGAATTCAAGCCATTCTCCAATTGAAATCAAAGAATATGAACAATTTTTAGATGAAGACATTAAAATCATTTCTAGTCACATGAAAAGGTGCTCTAAATCACTATTGATCAGAGAAATGAAAATTAAAACAACTCTGAGATACCATTATACACCTTTCAGATTGGCCAAGATGATAGGAAAAAATAATGATGAATGTTGGAAGGGATGTGGGAAAACTGGAACACTGATACATTGTTGGTGGAATTGTGAACAGATCCAAGCATTCTGGAGAGCAATTTGGAACTATGCCCAAACTGTGCATACCTTTGACCCAGCAGTGTTTCTATTCTATTTGTCTTATATACCAAAGAGATCTTAAAGTAGAGAAACGGACTAACACATGCAAAAATGTTTGTAGCAACCTTTTTTATAGTGACAAAAAACTGGAAACTGAATGGATGCCCATCATTAGAGAATGACTGAATAAGTTTGGTATATGAATGTTATAAAATATTATTGTTCTATAAGAAACAATTATCAGGATGATTTTAGAAAGGCCTGGAGAGACTTACATGAACTGATGCTAAATGAAATGAGCTGAACCAGGACATCTTTATAAATGGCAACAAGAAGATTATACAATGATCAATTCTGATGGATGTAACTCTATCCAACAATGAGATGATTGAAGCCAGTTCCAATGATCTTGTAATGAAGAGAGTCTCTACACCCAGAGAGAGGACTGTGGGAACTGAGAGTGGATCACAATATAGCATTTTTACTCTTTGTTGTTGTTTGCTTACATTTAGTCTTCTTTCTTATTTTTTTCCTTGTTGATCTGATTTTTCTTGTGCAGCAAAATTATTATATATATATATATATATATATATGTATGTATGTACACATATACTGGATTTAACATATATTTTAACATGTTTAATATATATTGGTTACTTGCCATCTGGAGGAGGAAGTGGGGGGAGGGGAAAATTTGGAACACAAGGTTTTGTAAGGATCAATGTTGAAAAATTATCCATTCATATGTTTTGAAAATAAAAAGCTTTAATAAAAAGGAAGGAAGGAGGAAAGAGGGAGAGAGGAAGGGAGAGAGGAAGGGAGGAAAAAAACATGGAAAAAAATAATAATTAAAAAAAAATTTGGATACCACTTAGTACATTTTTGTTTAATGTTGATATTATTTCAATGTCTATGGTACCTTTCAGCAAGATATAGTTTCCTTTCTTATCTCTTTTAATTAGATTTATTTTTGCTTTTACTTTGAGATCAGGATTGCTATATCTACTTTTTTTTTTTTTTTTTTACAGCAGGTGAAACATAATAGATTCTTATCAGACTCTTACTGTTAGTTACCCTGTGGGTATCTCTGTGCTTCAAATCTTATAAAGGACATATTGTAGGATTCTGGGTTTTGAACCACAAGTATCATTTTCCCATGTAGGAATGTAAATAGTTTGGCTCCATTGAATACCTTCTATTTTCTTTTTCTTTTCCCCTTTTTATGCTTCTCCTGTGTCTTGATACTGAAGATCAAGTTTTTGTTCAATCCTAGTCTTGTCTTTATGAAAGCTTGAAATCCTTCTATTTGATTATTTGACCATTTTTCCCCTTGAAGTATCATGCTTAATTTTACCAGGTAAGTGATTACATATCTTGGTTGTAGTCTAGTCCTATATCTGGTTTGTAGTGCATACTGAAATATCATATTCCATGATCTCTGATCCATTAATGTTACAGATGCTAAGTCCTGTGTAATCCTGATTGTGATTCTCCAATATTTCTGGCCACTTGTAGTATTTTTTCTTTGACCTGATAGTTCTGAAATTTAGCTATTATGTTCGTTGGAGTTTTTATTTTTGGATATTTTTCTTGAGGTGAGCTGCATTCTTTCAATATCTATTTTATCCTCTGGTTCTAGGAAATCAGGACAGTTTTCTTGATATCTTGAAAGCTACTGTCCCAGTTCTTCTTTCCTATCTCTCCTGGATCTATTTTCCAGGTCAGTTGTTTTTCTGATGAGGTATCTTGCATTTTCTTCTATTTTAAAAAATTTGTTTGGTTCTTAATGTCTAATAGAGCTTTTATTTACCTGATTCTTTTAAGAACTTTTAAGAAGTTGTTTCCTTTAGTTAGATTCTGCACTTTCTTTTCCATTAGGCCAATTCTACTTTTTAAGCAGTTGTTTTCTTTTTCCAAGCTATTGACTCTTTTTTCCAATTTTTCTTCTATTTCTCTTACATGATTTTCATACTTTTGAGCTCTTCCATGAGTTCTTTCTGGGCTTGAAACCACTTCCATTTTTCTTTGAAGTTTTTACCCATAGATGTTTTAACACTGTTGTCCTCTTCTTAGTTTGTGCCTTGATCTTCCCTGTCACTACATTAAATTTCTATGTCAGATTTTTTGTTGTTTTTTTGCTCTTTTCTGGCCTTTTTCTTTTTTCAAAAAATTGTGCAGGACCTTTTGGTCCTGCATTAAAAAGGTGGGGTGGGGATGGCTGGTGCTGCTGGAGGTTGTAGAGGTCTGAAAGCTTACCTGGTGTTTAACCAGGGACGTGGTGCTAATGTTTGCTGAGGCCACTGGAGTGTTTCTGCATTTCCTCAAGATTTCACTGAAGCACGTGGTAGACTGGCCACTGGAGGCTATTTGTTTGTCTAGGGTTATGCTTGATTTTATGGATATTTTAAATGGAATTTCTCTATCTCTAATAAATAGGTTTTATTTGTATTAGAAATATTGATGATTTTGCTAAGTTCATTTTATATTCTACAACTTTGCTGAATTATTGCTTGAATTAGTTTTTTAGTTCTCTAAGTATAGCATCATATCTCCGCAAAAAATGATCATCTTGTTTCTTCCTTATCTATGCTTAGTTTCTTAATTTCTTTTTCTTCTGTTATTGTCACATTTCTAGTAACATGTCAAATGGGGTGTGTTCAGGCAAAACTAGTACCACTGTTGTGAGGACTGCTGAGCCCTTTTCAGGAATGTTTTCCATCTTTGGTGTTCACTTGATTCATCTAATTCTCACTTGGGATTCTAAGAAGCTGTCATGTGCTCAGTGGCCATAATCTAGTAAAATGTTTCAGCAATCAGGCTATTGATGCTAACTGAGAAATTTGGTGAGTTAGGTGGGTGTCTATAGACTCCAACCATGTAAAGACTTCCTCTGGTGGATTGGGTGGATAAGAATAATTTGTTCCAACAACCATGAAGGCTGCTGAAGCAGGCACTGTGGAACTCTTAGAGATTGATTTGACACTGAGGAACCCAAGGTCATCCACTGCATGCCAAACTCTTGACTTTATTTTACAACTGGGCTTTGATGAATCTGAAAGAAAGAGGCTGACAACTTTGTGCAAATTTGCCTCATTTACCTCCAATTTATACATTAATCAAAAGACTCCCCATACCATTTTGTCATCTTTACCTATCTCAAAGTCCCATGGTGACAGGCAAATGATAAAGAAGCAAGTGCAAATGCACTGGAAGCTATAGTCACAACCCTTCTCACAGGTAGCCCAGCTTCCTTGGACTAAAGCAGCAATGGGATTCAGCAGGTTTTTTAAGCATGTATTTATGGATTTATGGATTTAAGCAGCCTTTTTATGGACTGAACTGATCACCTCCTGGCATCAGTAAGGAACTAGAAAAGGTGTCCTAAAAACTGTCTGCTTTACCCAGTAAGCAATGATTCTATCCTGTGGTCAAAACACATAAAAAAGGCTGCTGATGAGGAAGGTCAGGTTTTTGTTAAGCTGCCAAAATGCAGTCCTGGGTAAGAGGGAATCAGAACATTCCTGGTGAGTGCAGAAATAGTGGGGCAGGAACTCTCTAGACTGAGGGCACTTACGGGATGGTAGAGTTCTTGGTTTTAGGTTCCAGGTCAGAGGGAACAACTGAAGAAGGATCTCAGGTCAGAGGCACCATCCTCCACCCCCTCCAGGACTGTAGGTGATTACACTAACAAATTCTTATTTTTAAAAAATGAGCAGGCAAAAGAGAAAGAACCCAAACATAAAAAGTTATTATGGGAAAGAGATGACTAGGATTCATCATCAGAAGAAAATATTGAAGTAAAAAAAGCCTCTCTTACCCCAAAGAGTAATGTTAAATGGTTACCTGCCCCAAAAGAATTCATAAAAGAACTCAAAAAAGATTTTAAAAATCAAATAGGAGAGATTGAGGAAAAACTAAAAAAATTAAATAATAACAATCCAAGGAATACAAAAAAAATTGTGAAAACAAAAGTCAGCCAATTAGAAAAGGAGATCCAGAGCCTTAAGAAATAAAGTACACAGCATAAAACGAAACAAAACCTACAAGGAAGCAAAGAAAAGATGGATAATTCTGAATACAATGTATTCTATTATTATAAACACTTTCTTGAGATAGAGGAAATTTATTGTTATGTATTTTGAATCCTTTCTTCTGTTCTACTAGGTAAATGACAATGATTTTTTCTTATTCTATTCTGTATATAAGTTTTAACTAAATAAAAACATTTTTAAAAATACCAAAAAATGTACAAAACTTTCATTCATCATAATTACATGGAATTTGTGCACACTAACAGACAATATAAAAGATAAACAGTTCTTATTGCAAGAGGTTATCATATCTAAATAGGAGTCCTCAATGAAAAAATGGACAGCAAATAAAAGTCAGATTACTGAAGTTAGAGCTAATGTTTTCTGGAGTGGTCATAGTGATGGGGAGTACCATAAAACTGGCATAAGTTTTTCAATAAAAATGAATTTAGAGACATGGGAAACAGAATCAAGATGGATGAATAAAGGCAGGAATTTGCCCAATCTTCCCCACACTGCTCCAAATTCCTTCAAATAATGACTCTAAACAAATTTCAGAGCATCAGAACACCCAAAAGGGTGAATAAAACATTTTCCAGTCAAAGATAACATAGAAGATCAGCAGAAAAGGTTTGACACCAGAGTGGGAATCCAGCATGCAATCCTAATGCAGGCTACCCCAGTACCCCATCTAATAGCAACAGGGGGCTAGGTCACTTCTAACAGTTCCAGGGCAAAAAAGAAGGCTCCGTGGCCAGGTCCCCAGAAGGATTTCTGCAAATAGCTGTATAAAGTCCCTGAAGCTTGGGACAGTATACCCTACACCCTGGAAACAGAGCTCTAGTCTAACAAAGTTAATTAAAAGCTGAATAATAGGTTAGGAAAGTAAAACAAGTAAAGTAAAACAGTTTCTGACCATAGAAAGTTATTATGGTGACAAGAAAGATCAAAATACATATTCAGAAGCTTGTGTGCCTCCTAAAAGGAGTGAACAATAAGTTCACAAAAATGTGATTGCCTCTTGCAGGAAAGTGCCCACCACCATCATTAGGGCTTGTGGTATCATCATGATGAACCCTGATAAACTCAAAGGAAAATTTTTGAAGATCTGAAGATCCTCATCATCCATGTGCAAAAAGAGGACAAGATTATAAAGTCACACAGTAGACTTTAATGCAAGAGTAGGCACAGACCATCAGACATGGCAGACATTCTTTGGAAAGAAAAACAATGGTCATTTACTACTGAAGATATGTATCTCATGACCTTCTTATCACAAGCACTGTCTTCTGTTTAACTAACCTCAATAAAACTTCATACATATAACCTCACCCCAAACACTGACATTTAATAGACTATAAGGAGGGGAGACAGGGTGAGAGAATAATAAAGGTAATGAGGAGTGCAGAGTGTTGGACTGATCATAAACTTACCCTTTCCAAGCTAAACTTTTCCATTCCAACAAAAATTGTGGTCCTCAACCAAGATGACTAATTACCACAAGATTTAATGTCAACAGATTACAGTGCTAATTTGGAGGAAAAGCAGAGCCTACACACCTGGCAACAGTGGAACAGAAAAGGAGTGGGCAACTTTAAGAGATTTGGTGTACAGCATTGTAATTACCTGGATCAGAAGACTCATAAACATCGATTGTTTTGATGAAAATGATGAGAAAATGCAGAAGCTGATAAACAAAAAATTAGAACTTCATAGAGATTACCAGCAGCATAGTTCATTTATATCTAAGAAAACAGCATTTAGCTGCCTGATAATCTCCAGGTTATATGTGAAGAGAAGGTTCAAGAATAACTTCATTGTCCATTTCTATAAAGGAAGAGGATACCTTTGCAACAAAGTATGAATCAATTTTTTGCTATTTGGGCTAATTTTGTCTTAACAATTAATACCAAGAAAAGAGAAGTTATCCACCAAGTAAGAACTGTAACATCCATATGTGGAACTATTGATTACAGGAAATGGAGAAAATTTGAACATTGTGGATAAGTTCACTTACATTGGCAGTATTTTTTCCAGTAGCATAGACATAGATGATGAGATTGACATACATATTGCTAAAGCTAGCTCAGTGTTTGGGAGACACCAAAAGAAAATGTGGTAGAGAAGAGATATTAGGCTGCTTGCTAAATTACAGAGCCATTGTGCTGATCTTGTTGTATGCCTATGAAACCTGGACAATCTGAATTGCTTCTATTTGAACTGTCCTAGAAAGATTCTGGAGATCACCTGGCAAAATAAGGTACCAGACTTCTTTTTTGAGCTGACCTGCCAAGCATTCAAACTTTACCATAGAGAGCATAACTAGTATGGGCTGGTCACAATGTCTGAATGCCAAATATACATTTTTCTAAAAGATTATTTTAGAGAACTTACTCAAGGCAGGTTTTCACATAGAGATTATGGAGATCTTTTTGAAGAACTTTTGAATTAATTGTGTGATATGGACTTGGGAAACACTGGCCCAGGACTGCCCAGCATGGCATGCCTTCATCAAAGAAGGTACTACACTCTGTGACCAAAATAGAATTGTGGTAGCTCAACAGAAACACGGAATGAACAATAGGCACACCTCTATGTTGTTGTTCATATGGAGTATTTGTGCCCAACCCATGGTAGAGCATTTCAAGCTCATATAGATCATATCAGTTATAGTCAGATATACTGTACTTTGACCCCAACATAGTGATGTCATTTTGCTCCTCTTTGAGAACAAAAGACACAAACAACCAATGATATCACACACAAAAAGTAGTGACAATAGACATCTTTGTTTCACTCCAGAATTTATTTGAAAAGATCCTAGTTTATCTTCATTATATATAATACTAGCTTTTAAGATATTATTTACCTTTTTAAGGACAAGGCCCATTTATTCCTATTGAATAAAATGAAAAAAAAAAAAAAAAAGAAAAATAAAATCCTAATAAAACATATCCCTAACATAGCAAGACAAATTTCTACATTACTGTGCAGGAAAATGTGTCTCTCTCTGCATCTTAAGTTGATCATCTCTCTGGTAGGAGGAGAATGGCTTGTTTCATATTTATTGTTTTGGATTCATGGTTTATTATTCATTATACTTACTAGAGTTCTAAAACTTTTTGAAGCTATTTTGCTCTATAATATTATTGTCATTATATAAATTGTTTTCCTAGTTCTGTTTACTTTGATCTACATAAATTCATAAAGATCTTTCCATTTTCCTCTGGAATCATTTCTTAAGGCATAATAATATTCAATTGCTTTCATAAACCATAATTTGCTTAGCCATTTTCCATTAGGAAGATACCTCCTTAGTTTCCAATTTTAGGATACCATGGAAAGAACTACTACAAATATTTTTGTTCATATAGGTCTTTTTCCTTCTTCTTTGATTTCTCTGGGGATATGCCCTAGTGGTTATATATAACTGTGTCAAAAGATAGACTCAAGTTAGCAAACTTTTTAGCATAGTTTCAGATTGTTTTCCAAGGTGAACTGGATTAATTCGCAGTTCTGCTAAGTGTGCACCCAATTGTTCCTTTTTTTACAGTCCCTCCAACATTTGTCATTTTTCTCTTTTGTAATACTTGCTAGTGTAGTCAGTATGAGGTGGAACCTAAATTTTAATTAAATGTTTTAATCTGCATTTCTCTAATTATTATTTAGTTAGGGCATTTTTTAATATGGTTCTTGATAGGTTGGATTTCTTCCTTTGAACACTACCTTGAAATTGAACACTTAGTGGATATGTATTAGGAAATGTGTCTTATTCTTTTATATCTAAATCAGTTCCTTATAATTGATGTGAACTCTCTTCCCTTGTCAGAAAGAAGCCCATCTGGCTATTATCAGATATAATCAATTTCCAAACTACCTGTTTGTATGGAATGATTGTGAGAATATTACTCTTTATCAGCCTCCACTGTCTATCCCTCAACTTCTGGGCATCTTTAAATAATCTTTTATTATTTATATATCTTAATTAATTAATATATCTTTTAGACAAGGCTGGGACCTGATCTGCCAGGTATTCCTTGACTCCTCTGTCTACACTACCAAAATCTTCCTTGGTCCTGAGAAACCTCCAAGACTATATTTCCCCTATGAAAGATCTGCTCAAGACGAAGATCTTTGTTAAGTTCTTTTCAGGACTAAGTCCACCATGAAGTACTTTTTCTCTCTTCCTTATAGTGTCTTTCCTTTAATGGCATCTTTCTCCTTATTATACAGCTAACTCTAATTAGTCTGCTAAATTTCTCTATGGATTTTGCTAGTCAATGGCATACCCAGGCTTCCTGACATATTCTTTTAATGGATTCTTCCAAACTCCTTTCCTTGACAATGATAACCCTATTGATCTTCCAACTCTATTTCATATTTGCACTCCTGCACCTTTTTACGTTTTATTTTGTCTGTAACCTCTTCTCCTAAATAAACCTACCTTTTAGCAAAAAAAAAAAAAAATGGTCATTGTGAATTTGTCCCATGTTTATTTCTAACTAGGAATTGCTAACCTGATCTCATCAGTAATAAAGGTACCAAAAAGCAGTAATATGGAGTAGAAAAATGAAATAGATTTGGGAGAATATGATCATAATAGAGATTAGCTTCATGACATGGAGCAACCATAACAGAGGTATATATATATATATATATATATATATATATATACACACACATATTCATGGGGCAAGGCAGAGTCAGGTGATTAAGCAACTTGTTTTTTGTGTCTTTTGGGAGACACAATTTTTAAAGTCTCAGGGAAGGAGAGAGAAATAAAGACAGGACGTGAGGAGTGATAAGGATGAGTATTGAGATGTTGAGACTGTCTTAAAGACAATGTGGAAAAACAGAGTTCCCAACAAAGTTGTCTCAAAGGTTGGACACAGGTTGTATAGATCAACAATGGATTTCAGCTTCACATCATTCTACACAAACAGGATAGTCTGGGAAACTGACCTGATTATGACTGATAAAGGAGCAGGATGGGCTCGTTTTAGTAATTCCTGACAATGAGCTAGTTCAGCCCGCAAGTTGGTCCAGAGTTCTCATCATTTATTTATTTTGGAATATTAGACTTTTATCAGAGAAACTTGCTGCAAAGACAGTTTTTTTTTCTTATTTACCAGTAATCCTTTTAGCTTAATATTAGATATAGTATATAGATTAGATATAGATATTAGATATATTAGACCTAACTATTATTCTTGGTAAAGCTTCTAGAAGCTACTACACTGCTTTACCCACAGTATGTGCTTAACTAGTGATATATTTTACAGTATTTTAAAGTTTACATTGAATTGAAACTCACTTCCCAACATATTAGGTTACTTTGTAATATCCCCTTGGTTGTTTCTTAAATCACTTCCTTCCCCTTACTTTCTCTCCCCGCATTCCAGAATAATTTAGTAACTTTCATCCAAATGGAAGAAAAAGAAACTGGATCATCTTTGATCAAACACATCTCCTCATAGTAGGTATGTAAATGAGGTTTGGGGACCACTGAATCACAGTGAAATAGAGGAAGGTTATATTAAGGAAATGGCAGCAATAAATAGACCTCAATTCTTCAATTAGCCCCTTTCCCTTTAAAAATGCCCTTTCTTTCAGGTACCTCCCTGTCTAATATACACTAGTTCCTATTTGAAACTCCTGATCTAGTGGTAGGTACAATTAGTCATTTCCTGTAATCTAGTCAAGGGGAATGTGGGGAGGAAGTGAACCAGAGCTTTGCCAGCCTTCAGTAATTTGGTGCCTCTGGCCTTCCTCCAGATTCTTTTTTAGCTCTTCTCTGCTCTCATCCAGGCCTTCATCACTACTTCTATGAAGAGCCTCCCAATTAATCTTGTTGATTCCAGTGCCTGCCCTCTCCAAAACATCCTTCACAAAGCTACCAAAATAATCTCATGCACACAGTTCTGACCATGCTACACCTCTAATCAAAAATCATCCGTGGGTCTCAATTGTATCTTGAAAGAAAATGCATATTCGTTAACATAGTAGTTAGGGTCCTCTACAATTTACTTTTCCAGTGTTATTTCATATTACTCCTCTCATGCACTCTTCTTTTTAACCAAATTGGACGACCTTTGTTCTTGAAACCATATAGACCACCTCCTACTTCCATTCATTTGCACAAGCCATCTTCCTTCATTTTCCACCCCATCCCCAACCTCCTAATACTTTCTCCTCATTTAAAACTTTCTGAATCATCATCCTTCAAGAGTTAAGTTGTTTTTTAAAGGTTCAGTAAAAATGCCACTTCCTATATGAATTCTTCCATGACCCTTACATTTGAAAGTTTTCTCTCTTTCTCTTGGTTTCTTCTCTGTCTCTCTCTCTGTGTATCTCTCTCTGCGTTTCTGTCTGTCTTTCTCTCTGTGTCTCTTTCTCTGTCTGTGTGTCTCTGTTTCTAAAAGTTATTGTTAGAGCACTCTGTCTGGATCTCTCCTTTCTTCTGGAATTCCTTTTCTTGTAGTATACTTTTCTGTTCATATGTCAGATGTCAACATTAGAATGCAACTTCTTTGAAAGCAATAATGTTTGCATTTTTTTTAGCATTTGCATAAGTTATTCTTATACAAAGCCAGTGCTTGATAAATATTTGGTGAATGCTCCCCATACCTTCCAATACTTTGTCTTATTCCTGCAAGCCTTTGCTTAATAAGAATTTTTATCAGAGATTCTCAAAAGCAGGCACTTTTTTTTTTTTTTTTTTTTTGCTTTTCTTTATATCCCCAATGATTAGTACAGTGCCATGGTAGGCACTTAATACATTGCTTATTGGTTGATTGATCATGAATTATTAATAATATTAATATTAACTATCAACTAATTTATAATATCTAGCCTTTATATAGTGCTTTAAGATTTGCAAAATACGGGGGGGCAGCTAGGTGGCGCAGTGGATAGAGCACCAGCCCTGAATTCAGGAGGACCTGAGTTCAAATATGATCTCAGACATTTAACACTTCCTAGCTGTGTGACCCTGGGCAAATCACTTAACCTCAACCAAAAAAAAAAAAGGATTTGCAAAGTACATCATCTCATTTGATTCTTATAATAATTCTTGGAGATATGTGGTTTTATCTCTATTTTATAGATGCAAAAACTGAGGCTGTGAGTAATTAAGTGACTTGTCCATGGTTATCTTGCTAGGAAGTGTCTGAGGAGGAATTTGCACCCAGGTCTTCCTACACTAAGTCCCAAATCCAGGAAAGCACTGGAATCTATTTTATTGTCTGGGAATGCTTAAGGTCTGACTTTTCATCATCATCATCACCATCACCATCATAGCTAACATTCATATAGCACTGTGTGCCAAGCAATTATTATCTTATTTGGCCCTCACAAAAGCGCTATAATAATATGCTATTATAAAATGCTATATTAATAATATTATGCTATTATTATTATTCCTGTTTTACAGATGAGGAAACTAAGATAAAGATAGGGTAAATGACTTGATGAGGTCAATAAGTGTCTGGGGCCAAATTTGACCTCCAGGTCCAGCTCTCTACACAGTGAACTATGGGGCTACTTCTTTACATGACATTGGGAGCTGTTAGGTCTCCAAGGTCCCCAACACTTCCAGGCCATGAAATTATATCTCATCTGATACATGTGACCAAAGAAATGGTTGAGATTATCTTCCAGTCACATGGAGTTAAGTGCTATGTTTTTATGGGCAATAGGCCCCTTTCTGGGAAACTTAGGCACTGTATTTCCTTGTCCATAATTTTGTTTATAAATAAGGTATTATTTCCCCAATTTTGCAGGAAGGAAAGAAGGAGACCAGAGGACGTTACCAAGGTCCCATGCTACTAGAGCAGGGATAAGAACCTAGCATCATCTCTGTCACCAATCTGACTCAGTTTCCCTCCAGAGGCCTTATATTCCTCAGCTTTTTGTCCCTTTGGACATTCTCTGAGCCAATATTCTGCATAGTCCAAATAAGGATAGCTGGGCACTTTCAGATTCAAACTGTCCCTCTATAGAGACATAAAGTCCAAGAAGGGGGAGGAAATTTATATTCAAAATCACAAATACAGGGTAATAATAGTAACAAATGACATGCAAAGAATCCCTTAACACTTATATAATACTTCATATCTATCACGACATTTAGCCTTCCAACAACTTTGTAAGGTAAGGGCTCCAGGTATTATTATTCCCAGTGATACCCAGATTAGATAACATGCCAGGAGTCACACAAGCAATAAATTTCAGGGCACAGATTTATTTATTTTTCTCAATAGTATTTTATTTTTCCAAATGCATGTAAAGACAGTTTTCATCACATTCAATTTTTGTAAAACTTTGTGTTCCGAATTTTTCTCCCTCCCTCTCTTCTCACTCCCCCTCCCCAAGACAGCAACCAACCTGGTATAGATTAAATATGTGCTATTCAGGGCACAAATTTAACAGCAGGTCCATATTCCAATAATTATGCCAGACTTTAGGAAACAGAGACACTTGAACCACCCTTGGAGGCAAAAGGAGGTAAGTTTAGGGCAAAGAAATAATTCTTTCCTTTTTTTAATAAAAGCTTTTCATTTTTCAAAATACATGCAAAGATAGTTTTCAAACTTCATCCTTACAAAACCTTGTGTTCCAAAATTTTCTTCCTCCCTGTCCTGCCAGATAGCACATAATCTACAATAGCCCAAACATGTGCAATTCTTCTAAATATATTTCCACATTTTTGTATTGCATAAGAAAAACCAGATCAAAAGGGGGAAAAACCATGAGAGAGAGAGAGAGAGAGAAAAAAAAAAAAAACAAGCAAATAAGCAAACAACAACAAAAAAGGTGAAAATATTATGCTTTGGTTCACATTCAGTCCCCATAGTCCTCTCTCTAGATGCAGATGGTTCTCTCCATCACAATTCTATTGGAATTGCCTTGAACAACTTCATTGTTGACAAGAGCCACGTCCATCAGAATTGATCATCATATAACCTTGTTGTTTCTGTGTACAATGTTCTCTTGGTTCTTCTTTCAGTTAGCATGATTCTTCTCATTCACAAAGCAATGAAATCCTTCAGCCCTGACGAGTGGAAGAAGTACTGAACTTGGAACCATACATTGTGAGTTTGACTCTAAATTTTGCCACTTTGAGTCTCAGTTTCCTCATCTGTAAAATGATGCAAATGATCCTTCCAGCTTTAGTTCCATAATCCTATGAGCTTATGATTCTAGGTATATGGGGTATGGGCAGCTAGTTGGCACAGTGGCTTCCTGACTTTTAGCTCAGTGTATTATCCACTTGCACCACCCAGCTGCTTCTGAAAGGACTTAAATCAATTTCTTTTGGAAAGCTGCCTTTGGAAACTAAATTGTTTAGGGATATCTCTGATTTATAAGATAAAATTAAAGAGGTTGCATTCAACCTCTCCAAACTGTTTCCCAAGGACAGGGCCCCAGTTGGAGGGAAGATGGGGTTGAAAACCATGGGGTATAGCCCTTTCTAGGCAAGCCTTCTCAATACTTTTGGTAGAGAACAATGTCAAAGCTTAGAAATCTCAGTTTGCCTTCCTCATGGCCCCTCATCCTCCTCTCCACACCTCTCCACACTAAGCAGAGGCAGGCCAGGAACCTCTCCACTAGTAACCAAGCTGCCCGACTTTATCTTTTCTTGAGAATAAATCATTACCAGAATCAATCTGCTAAGTCCCCCAAAAGTACAATATTTAAAATGTCAAAGGGAAATTATTGAATTATCCTAGTTGGCAAAAACAAAACAAAACAAAACAAAACAAAAAAAAACCCTAATTTATAGCAAAGTATTTTTCTTGAAGTTTTAATAGATTATTTCCCCTTCAATGGATTTTAGTGCATAGTTTCCCAGGCTTGGAAATTTTGTTTAAAGCACTGAAATTGCTTTTCAATTCTTGATTTAATGCCAACTTTTCCCTCTCCATATCAGCCTGCAGCCAAGTCAATATCATATTTTCCCCTTTAAACCAAGAGAGGCCTGGCATCCCATTGTCCTCATCTACTAGGGCCTGCTATTGTCTAATGGTATTCCTTGAATTAAAAAAAATTTGTTATCTTCTTTCTTCCCTTCCCACTCTAAGATCACCCAGCAGATTTGAGGGCTTTGAGAAGCTGGGGAGAACCTTTCCTGGGAGAGAGACTTCAGCACAGTTCAGAAGGGATGTTGTTTATCACAATGCCACAAAAAGAATCAAGAAAACAATTATGAGACAAAGAACTGAAAAGGACTTTAGAGATCATATAGTCCCATCCTATTGGTATTCCAAGGAATTCCCAGGAAGGGGAATTTCTTAAAATTATAGATGTCATACATAGCAGAAGACTAAGTTCTCTAACTTACAATCTGATGCTTTTCCCACTATGCCGTATTACTTGTCTTGTCAGGTCTTTCCTTTCTTTCACTCATTTCATTCATTCACACAGGACTCAGTAGAAGCCATCATTCCAGACTCTTGTCCTCAAGGAGCTCATGGTCTAATAGAGAATTTAAAACCAATAAAATAATCCCTCCTTGAAGAGAAAAATTTTTTAAAGAGTAGATTGATGACACAGTAGATAGAGTGTTAGGCCTGGAAGACTAATTTTCATGAGTTCAAATCTGGCTTCAGACACTAATTGGATGACTCTGGGCAAGTCACTTAACCCTGTTTGCCTCAGTTTTCTCATTTGTAAAATGAACTGGAGTAGGAAATGGCAAACAACTCCAGTATCTTTGCAAAAACAAACAAACCCCAAATGGAGTCCCAAAGAGTCAAACACATCTAAAAACGATTGAGCAACACCAAAAAGGAATTTTTTCTGTTGGTTTTTTTCTTTTTATCCCTAGAATCTAGCAAATAGTATGCACTTAACATAATATGCACATTATTCAGTGCAATTTCCTGGAAAATATGCACCCAAATCACTATAATGCAAGGTAGTATAAGACAAGAGTTATCAAAATGGTATGAGACAGTCCCCAGACACATGCTCACACACAACAAACACACACACACACACACACACACAGAAATATACAGACACACAGACACATGTATGCAGGTACATGTACATATGCATACACATACATGCAGACACATACAGAATGCACATTACATACACACTTTGTTAGATCATCATCAAGTTTTAGGAAATTTCTGCAATGAAATAGGGGAGAGTCCACCTAAAGAGGATGAAACTCTCTCAGGATTTCTTCAGTCATCCTTTACTTACTACATCATTAGCTAAATCTTGTTTGAAAACCAAAAACTGGGATAGTTGACTCTCAAAAATCAGAAGCACCTTAGAGTTCAATTGGTACAACCTCTCATTTTACAAAGAAGGAAAACTGAGGACCAGAGGGTCCCCTAGGTCCCTTACATGGCAATAAGTGGCAGAATAGGGACATAAATCCAGGATTCAACTATAAAACTAATGTTCTTTTAAAAGAGTAAATCCATAAAACACAGGCTAAATGACAACTATGGAAATAAGCTTCCATAATAATAGTAATAATAATAATGTTTAGAAGAATTGCATATGTTTAATTGATATCAGATTGCCTGCTATCTTGGAGAGGGGAGAGGGAAGGAGAGAGGAAAAGAAAAAATTTGGAACAGAAGAGTTTTCAAAGATAAGTGTTGAAAACTATCTTTGCATGCATTTGGAAAAAATAAAATACTATTTTAAAAACACAGGTGGAAATAAGTAGGAGTGGTTGATATTTCTAACATTTATGTGAATTTGAAAATGTCCAACTTATAGTCATTCAGTACTTTAAGGTTTACAAAGCACTTTCCTTACTTAAAATAACCTTGTATGTGCTGACTTCTCTGGCTACGTTTTACAAAGGATGAAAGTAAAAGAGCTGAAGTGAATTGTTCAGGACTACATTTGGAATTAAATTCCATACAGTAATGCTTAATAAAGTCTTGGTAACTTGACCTGCAAAGACATAGTTATGGTGTGTGGTTAAAAGTCCAAGGAGGAATGAGTCATGATCCATAGAATCAATAGGAAACATCCAACATGGAGTAGTAGAATGAATTCTGGTACTCTGCAGTCAGTGGACCTAAGTTCAAATCCTACCTTTGACCCTGTGAAATTGGACAATTTACTTAACCAGGCTTGATTCCCTTACTTGTAAAATGGGGTAGACCCCTCTGAGAGTCCTAAAAGCTCTATGATCCAAATGTGATGAAATTAAAAACTACTAACATATTAAGAACATGGAGTTACAAAGGCAAAAAAATCTATATTTAGGTCTTTTTTTACTTCAAGAATCTTAAGTTCTACTGGAGGAATATAACACATATTGTTCATGTAGTTTATGTATGTATGGACTGTATAAATATACAGCTGTCAGTGGAATGGATGTATGGGATCTGAATGATCAGAATGAGGACCCAAAATGTTAAATAATTTATGCAAAGTCGCCTAGGGAGAAAGTAGTACAATTGCATTAATGCAGATGTAATAGTCCATCTTTGAGGAAACTAGGAGATGGGTAGTATACCAGTAGGCTACACTGCTGGTAGCCAAAATGGAGGGGTGGGGATAAGATCTAGGACCATCAAGACTGGGCAATTTCTCCCATATCCAAGGGGCATCTCAGGCTAGAATTGTATTTGCCTCTGCTCGCTTCAAATTTTTCTACTCTTTGGGTAGGAATTTAGGGGATTCGTAATGAACGCAACTTCCCTGATCATTCTGGGAAGGGTCAGAGACAATACGAGGAGCTACCTTTATTCTATGCAAAAATTCAGTTAGTTTGAGGGAACCTAGGAGATCACTGGATTATTGATTTATTACTAAAAGAGCCCGAATAGTTCATTCCCTTCATTCTACAGATGTGGAAACTGAGGCCCAAGGAGATGGAAAGATTTGTCTCAGGCTCCACAAGCTAGAACTGATCCCATGTCCTCTGATTCCACTGTACCATCCAGCCCAGGCACTCAGTGAAGATGGTGCTCCAGTTCAAGGGCTAGGATAGTTTGAGCAAAGAGCCCAATTCTTCCTCAGTACAGAAAAAGTCCTGGAGTTCCTGCTGGTTTATCTATTTGTTTTAGTTTGGGAACTTTTGAAATTTTCTACTTGTAGCAAACATAACCTCCTGATTTCAAGCAAGAAAGCTATTTAAAAATTTCATAGGAATTCAATTGAATAAATATTTATTAAGCCCCCACATTGTGCAGACCATTGTGTTAGGTACCCAAGAGCTTAATAAGAACCAATACAAATAGAGATAACTAGATTAGAAAATATTACATGAAAATAAATGCACTAAAAAGGTGCAAAGTATTGTGTGAGGTTTGAGAAAGAACTTACTCCAGGGGAATTCAATTCAGTTCCTTAAGTTTTTATTAAGCACTTGTGATAGGAGTTAGATCAGGGAAGGCCTCATGGGGAATGTGGTATCTGGGGTAAACTTTAAAGAATTAGTGGAAATTTTTTAGGTAAATAGAGGGAGGGGATATATATCAATTTTAGGGAAGAGCAGAAGTAAAAACATGGAGGGAGAAGAATGCAGATGGGAAGAACATAGAGCATGTGGCCAGGGCTTTGATATAAAATGAGACTGGAAAGGCAGAATAGTTTTGGCTTGTAGAGGGCATTGAATGGTAGGGAGAGAAAAACAACATCATACAAAGTAAACAATAAGGAGACACCAAACATTTTTAGCTGAGAAAGGATAATAATGTCATGAGATCATAGATTTAAAGTTAGAAATTATGTAGTCTAAACTTTTATTTTTGCAGATGAGCAAACTGAGGCCCCAAGACATTAAATAATTTACCCAAGATCACTCAGGCAGTAAGTGGTGGAGCTGCATTAATGGAAATGTGACCATCCTCATAACAGAAAAGCCATGTGTGGAAGAAGAGGAGGAGGAGGAGGATAAGTGCTACCACTAATACTACTACTTCTGGGAGCCAAGATGGCAGAGTAAACAGTGAATTGATATAAATCTACCATGTTCAACTCTGGGCAATCATTAAATAGCAGAACCAGCAAGGAGATAGGATGAAATAATTTCTCACCCAAGCAAAGGGGAGGGAGGTGACAGTCCAGAACAAAAAGTTTTCCAGAAAGCCAGTAGTAAGCCCCATCTCAACAATATAGAAGGAAATACTGAGTCCCAATGTGGTAGAATGGATCAACACCAACACCAGGATCTTCCATATGCCTTAGTGTAGCCAAGGGAGTTTGTGGACTCCAGCTTCAGGAACCACTACATGCTCTGGTGTAGTCCCAGTAAAAGAGACATCCTTCAGCAGCCAGATTGTTTTGGCACAGCTCTAAGGAAACAGGCATCCTCCAGAGCACAGACTACCATGTGCTTCGATGTAAGCCCCAGGGGAGAAGGGAGTGTTTTTGCCTTTCCCCAGGGAAATGTAGAAATACCTCACCAGGCTTTAGCACATGCCAGTACTCCAGCTCAGCACTAAGTAAGCTGCCAGACTCCTTATAGCCTCAGCAGTACCAGCTAAACCCCACTCCATCCCCTCAGTATAGTACCAGATACAAGAATCTCTCATGGGTCTCAATGGCAACATCAGTACAGCACCAGGCAAATAACCAGTGTCCACAGTCACTGATACAAGAAGCCCAAAACAGTACTCCTTCCACCCTAGGTGAAGAGTTCAAATTTAAAAGAAAAAGCCAAAAATGAGCAAAAATAAACAATAAAATCTGACCATAGAAAATTATTATGATGACAGAGAAGACCAAGACACAAATTCACAAGAGGACAACAATGGCAAAACCCTAAAGAAAAATAGGAAGTGATCTCAAATCCAAAAAGAACTCACAGAAGAACTCAAAAAGGAGGCTAACAATCTTATAAGAGAGGTAGAAGAAAAATTGAGAAAAGAAATTAAAGTGATAATTCAAAAGAATTATGTAAAAAGGATCAGTAACTTAGAAAACTTCTTTAAATAGTAGAATTGGTTTAAAAGAAAAGGAGATACAAAAATTCACTGAAGAAAACAACTCCTTAAAAAGTACAACTGGTTAAATGGAAAAGAAAGTACAAAAACTAATTGAGGAAATTACCTTAAGAGTTAGAATTGAACAAGTGGATGTTATTAATTCTATGAGACATCAAGAATCAATTAAGCAAATTCAAAGGAATGAAAAAAATGGAAGAAAATGTAATATACTTCATGGATGACCTGGAAAATAGATCCAGGAGAGATAGTATCAGAATCACTGGACTACCTGAAAGCCACAATAAAAAGGAGACTCTAGACATCATTTTTCAAGAAATTATCAAAGAAAATTGCCCTGCTATCCTGGAACCAGGGGGCAAAATAGGCATTGAAAGAATCTCCTGATCTTCTCAAGAGAGAGACCCCAAAATAAAAACTCCAAAGAACATTATATCCAAATATCAGGTTAAGGGAAAAAATACTATAAGTGGCCAGAAAAAAATCCAATTTAAATATTGAAGAGTCACAATCAGGATTACACAGGACTTGGCAGTTGCAATATTAAAGAATCAAAGGTGATGGAAACTGATTTTCCAGATGGCAAAAGAATTAGGACTAAATTAAGACTACAACCAAGAGTGACTTTATATATATATATAATCATAATCAAAATTAAGCATTACATCAAAGGGAGAAATGGTTGTTAATGAAACTGAAGGATTTCAATCTTTCATAAGGAAATGACCAGAACTAAACCAAAAATTTGATTTCTAATATTAAGCCCCAAGAGAAGCATAAACAGGTAAAAAGGAAAAAGGGATTCAATAGAGCTAAACTATTTACATCCCTACATGGAAAGATAGTTGATATCTGTAATTCCTAAATATTGTATCCATAATGGTTGGTTAGTTGACAGTTGTAATCCTTCATTCTCAAAAAGGATCAAAATGGCATTACTATGTTAGAAGCAAGTTACAGTGTCTTTGACTGTGGCTGATCAAACCAATATGAATTTGGAATGCTCTACCACAAATAGCACAAATACTCCATGTGAACATTTTGGGTAGAGATGTCTCTAAATTTGAACAATTTGTGTTTCTTTTGAGCTACTTAAATTCTGCTTTGCTCATATAGTACCTTCTCTGATGAGGGCATGCAGTTTAGTACCAGTGTTTCCCATATCTCAAATTAATTTCAAAGTTCTTAATAGACACTCTGAGAGTATTCCTGTATTGCTTTTTTCTAACCACTGTGTGAGAACTTGCTGTATGTGTTCTCAATAAAATAGTCTTTTTGGTAAGCATATATTTGACATTCGAACAAAAATCCAGCCTAACAGAGTTGCACACTCTGAAATAGAGTTTGAATGCTTGGCAGTTTAATTCAGCAAAGAACTTCAATATTAGTATCTTATGTTGATAAGAATCTTCAGAATCTTCCTAAGACAATGCAAATGAAAATGATACATTTCCTGACATGGCTCTAGTAGTCTGTCCAGATTTCACAGGCATACAACAGTCAGTACAACAGCTCTGTAGACCTAAGATTTAGTTGTTAGTTTTATACCTCTTCTCTCCTACAATTTCTTTTGGAGCTACTCAAACACTGAGCTAGCTCTGATAATGCATGTGTCAACCTCATTATCAATATGTATATTTCTGGAAAGTATGCTGCCAAAATAAGTGAACTCATCAATTTGCTATAACCAATGGTTCCACATGTGGGTGGTATGGTATTGGCTGATAGGGTACCTGAGTTTTTTAGTGTTAAATGTTAGGCCAAATTTAGCACAAATAACAAAGAATCAATCCATACTTTGTTTCAACTCAGCATCAGAGGCTACACTAAGTGTACAATCATCTGTGATCAAAAAATAATGCACCAATACTCCCTACACTTTGGTCTCTTTTGTTGGCTTTGACAACATGGCTGAAAACATGCTAAAAGGCATGGGAGCAAGCACACAGTTTTGTTTCACTATATTGGTGACCAGGAAAGTATGAGATTATTATCCACTATCAAGAACCTGGGCAAGCATGCCATCATGAAATTGATATATAATACTATTGAGTTTATCCAAGAAATAAAATTTTGACATAATTTTCCATAAACCTTCTCAACTAACAGAATCAAAAACTTTGATCAGAGGTACAAATGAAGCCACACTAGCTCTCAGGTAGATGACCATCTTCTGGGTGAAACATTATTCTATCAAGGAGGAATCTGGCAAGAATCCTGCCAGTAATGACTAAGAGAGACACCTCTCTGTCTATCTATTCTCTTTACCTTTTTAGAGATGGACAATGGAAGTATCCTTGAACTCCTGGGATATAACCACTTCTTGGAATATAATCTGGAAAATTCAGTCAGCCTTTTTATGAGCAATGGACCCTCCACCTTGTTCATCTCATTTGGATTAGAATTAGTAACAAATGCTACTTCAGCTAAGAAGGGATTGACTTCAACCTGAGATAAACAGTCAACCCGAGATAATGGCTTCGGATTGATGATAATCTATGTAGAACACTATGGAAATGTTCACCCCATTTTGGTAAGATCATGTCTTTACCATTACTCATTGTGGCTTCATCAGCACTGAGTGGTGGAAAACAACCCTGAAAAGGGTTTGGCAGCCCTTATACCAGGGTATTAGTCTTTCCTGAATACACCCTACACCCCATCCCTAATAGTACATCTATAGAATTGACAGAGGGTATAAGTATAAGGTGAATTTAAAAGAGTGACATAAAAAAGTAAGAGATGAGAAAAAGAATCCAATGGGTTGCTGTTGTTTGTCCTTCCTTCTTGAAAAGGACCGTGACAGGGGGCGGCTAGGTGGCGCAGTGGATAGAACACCAGCCCTGAATTCAGGAGGACCTGAGTTCAAATCTGGTCTCAGACACTTAACACTTCCTAGCTGTGTGACACTCTGGGCAAGTCACTTAACCCCAGGCTCAGGAAAAAAAAAAAAAAAAAAAAAAGGAAAAGGACCGTGACATAATGGAGGTGATGACATAACATGCAAGTCAATCAGATTTAAATGAAGTCTATGTGAAGTCATCAACCTCTCTTTCTCCTCCAGAGTCATCTGGGTCCAGCAAAAATATATATATGAAGATGACTGAAGATGGTCCTCGATGCAAGGCAAGACTTTGGCCTTTTTAAGCTAAGGTCTTTAACAGGTCTCAGTTTGACTGAGGCAACACTCAACCAAGGATAAGAAATGAGACAGATAATGACCTTTTTTACCTAGTTTAAGAAAATCAATCTGGAAAGCCTGAAGACCTTTAGCATTTTTGGTCAAAACAAACAATTGCTATTTACATTTACTCTGAGCTAATAAGGATCCAAACAAAGATCAAGTGGGCTTGTCCTGAAACCCACAGTTGGCCAACTAATGATTCTAGAATGATTTGTGTTTTAGGCAAGGTCCTAGGTATAGGAGGAAGGGAGAGGTAGAGTGGGATAAATTATTTTACATGAAGAAATGCAAAAAAAAAAAAAAACAAAAAAAACCTATCATAGTAAAGGGGAAAGATGGAAAGGTTAGCAATGAGCACCACTTGACGCTTATGCTCCTCAGTATCAGTTCAAAGAGGGAGTAACATACACAGTCAGTTGAATATAGAAATCTATCTTATCTGACAGGGAAGTAGGAGTGGAAGAGGTTAAGTAAAGGGAGGGTGGGATGAGGAGAAGGGAAGGAGACTGACAGAAATGATGGCAAATCAGAGGAGATAGTAGTCAGAAACAAAACATTGTTGAGAAGGGAAAGGGTGAAAGCAGATAGAGGAAAAATAAGATAGAGGGGGAATTTATTTATCATAATTGTGAGTGAATGGGATGAACTCTCCTATAAAATAGAAACAGCAGAGAGGATCAAAAACCAGAATCCTACAATGTATAGTTTACAAGAAATACACTTGAAACAGAGAAACACACACACAGAGAATACTGGTAAAGAGCTGGAGCAGAATCTATTATATTTCAGCTGAAGTTTAAAAAAGTAGGGATAGCAATCCTGATCTCAGACAAAGTAAAAGTAAAAATAGATTTAGTTAGAAAGAGATAAAGGGGAAAACTAAATCTTTTTTTTTTTTTTTTTTTTATTATATATATATATATATATATATTTTATAATATTATCCCTTGTATTCATTTTTCCAAATTACTCCCCCTCCCTTATTCCCTCCCCCCAACGACAGGCAATACCATACATTTTACATGTGTTACAATATAGTCTAAGTACAATACATGTATGTGAATATCATTTTCTTGTTGCACAATAAACATTAGAATCCGAAGGTACATGCAACCTGGGCAGACAGATATTAGTGCTAACAATTTACATTCACTTCCCAGTGTTTCTTCTCTGGGTGTAGCTACCTCTGTCCATCATTGATCAACTGGAAGTGAGTTGGATCTTCTTTATGTTGAAGATTTCCACTTCCATCAGAATACATCCTCATACAGTATCGTTGTTGAAGTATACAGTGATCTTCTGGTTCTGCTCATTTCACTCAGCATCAGTTGATTTAAGTCTCTCCAACCCTCTCTGTATTCCTCCTGCTGGTCATTTCTTACAGAGCAATAATATTCCATAACCTTCATATACCACAATTTACCCAACCATTCTCCAACTGATGGACATCCATTCATCTTCCAGTTTCTAGCTACAACAAAAAGAGCTGCCACAAACATTTTGGCACATATATGTCTCTTTCCGCTCTTTAGTATTTCTTTGGGATATAATCCCAGTAGTAGCGCTGCTGGGTCAAAGGGTATGCACAGTTTGATAACTTTTTGGGTATAATTCCAGATTGCTCTCCAGAATGGCTGGATTCTTTCACAACTCCACCAGCAATGTATTAGTGTCCCAATTTCCCCACATCCCCTCCAACATTTGTCATTATTTGTTCCTGTCATCTTAGCCAATCTGACAGGTGTGTAGTGGTATCTCAGAGTGGTCTTAATTTGCATTTCTCTGATCAGTAGTGATTTGGAACACTCTTTCATGTGAGTGGATATAGTTTCAATTTCTTCCTCTGAGAATTGTCTGTTCATATCCTTTGACCATTTATCAATTGGAGAATGGTTTGGTTTCTTATAAATTATGGTCAGTTCTCTATATATTTTGGAAATGAGACCTTTGTCAGAACCTTTGTTTTTAAAAATATAGGGGAAAATTAAATCTTGCTAAAAGTTACCATAGATAATGAGGTGTTAGGTTCTTACTAAGTGCTAAGTTAGTACTTAACAATTCTCTAGTTCTGGTCTTTACTAGGAGTTCAACCCCTTTGAATTCTTGGGGAAGAGCTTGCATGCTTAGGAGAGCAAGTTCATTGATTGAAGTAATTTTTCCCAGAAGCCCTTGCATTATCCCATGCCCATTCTCTGGGAGGATAAAAGAGGGCAGCTCTGGAGGAAAGGGAGTTTTGTCCGGACGAGACTTGAGGCTTCTCTCTGCAGGAAGAAGAATCTGTCCGAGAGATTTGAATTGACACAGCAGATCTCCACCCAGAGAGCGATCGGCAGCTTCTGGAGACAACAGCATGTTACAAATAGGCAATATTCAACACTAAACATATGCACCAAGTGGCATAGCATCCAAATTCTCAAAGGAAAACTTAAGTGAGAAATAGATAGCAAAAATATACTGGAAGGACCTCAGTATAGAACCTGATAAATCCAACCAAAAAACAAAACAAAAAAACAAAAAAACAACCAACCCCCCCAAAAAAAACAAGAAAGAAACTAAAGAGGTAAATAGAATATTAGAAAAGTTACATATGACAGACCTTTGGACAAAACTTGTCAGATCTATGGGAAGGGAAGAATTCATGACCCATTAAGAGATAAAAAAAGCATTATGAAATACAAAATAGATAATTTTGATTATACCAAGTGCTTTAAATCACCTTTGATTAGAGAAATGCAAATTAAAACTTCTCTGAGGTAACAACCTCACACCTATCAGATTGGCTAATATGGCAGAAAAGGAAAATGATAAATGTCAGAGGATATGTGGGAAAATTGGTACACTAATGCACTGTTGGTGAAAAGATGACTGGAGGTTCTGCGTCCAGAAAGTCAACCACCTGAACTTTCATCTGGAATTAAAAAGGACAAATGAACAACCCCAAATGCCTAGCCCTCTTCTTGGGGATCCAGGACCTTAAAGGAGGTGGGGAGAGAAAACTTTCCTCATACACAGCTCAGCTCATAGTTCCTATGCTTTGAGTGAATGGAAACCCTCACCACTTGGACATTATCAGAAAAAGCAAGAAACTGTCCTGGCTTTTTTTTTTTTTTTTTTTTTTTTTTTTTTTTTAAGATACAGCCTTTTCTAGCTACATAACCAATGGAAAGGACAGCATAAGATGTCTTCTCCAGAAGTCCCTGCTGTTTCCCACAACAAAACGCCTATTACAAGGAAGATTAGTCAGAAAGCAATGAAAGATTTAAACTACTGATAATGATATCTCTCCCAATTCTTTGAAAAGTTTTTTTTTATTGTTGAAAAATTTGGCACCCTTAGTCACTCTCTCTAGTCTTGGTCACAATACTGCAATCTAGGCTGGCTCTCCATTGAAAAGGGTATGTTGTATATTGGAAAAATAAATTAAAGGACATAAGTAGTACAGTGTGGTATGGTAGAAAGCTCTGGTTACTGGCCAAGAAGAAGGTGATCAGGATGATGAGGAGTCATAAAAGATACCATGTCATACAAGAATCTGACTAAGGAACTGAGAATGCAGATGAGACTTACAGGGGACATGATTTGAATGGTTGGCATGTATAAGACAGATTAGTCATTTTCTGCTTGGTTCCAGAGAAAATAATTAGAACTAACTAGTAGAAGTTGCAGGAAGGCATATTTTAGAAATATTTCTTAAGAATTAGAGCTATTGAGGATGAATGCAGAGAGGCTTGGAGAGACTTGCATGAACTGATGCTGAGTGAAATGAGCAGAACCAGGAGATCATTATACACTTCAACAACAATAGTGTATGAGGATGTATTCTGATGGAAGTGGATATCTTCAACATAGAGAAGAGCTAATTTAGTTCCAATTGATGGACAGACTCAGCTACACCCAGAGAAGGAACACTGGGAAATGAGTGTAAACTGTTTGCACTTTTGTTTTTCTTCCCAGATTATTTTTACCTTCTGAATCCAATCCTGTGCAACAAGAAATTCGGTTCTGCACACATATATTGTATCTAGGATATACTATAACACATTTAAGGTGTATAAGATTGCCTGCAATCTAGGGGAAGGAGTGGAGGGAAGGAGGGAAAATTCGGAATAGATGTGAGTGCAAGGGATAATGTTGAAAATATTACCTATGCATATGTACTGTCAAAAAAAAGTTATAACTATAAAATTAATTTTAAAAGTAAAATAAAAAAATAAAAAAAGAATTAGAGCTATTGGAATGGGTGGTCTTGGCAGCTAGTGAGCTATCTGTCATTGGAGTTCTTGAAGAAGATCAATGGCCATTTATCAAGGTCCCTTCTACTTCTGAAATACTGAGATTCTAAATCAGGAGCAGTGGGTTCTAATTCTATCTCTGCTACTAGTATTAAGTGTGACATTGGGCATGAAACTTTCAGAGAGAAAGAGAGAGAGAGAGAACCACTAGGGTCCCCAAGTTTTGAACTTGCATACTGTCATACTTCCTGGAGGAAGATGGGAAGACTGGTGGACAAGTCTGCAAGGGTAGGGAAGGCTTCACGAAGAGCTCTTGGTTTGGGGGTCTTGGTTTATAGAAATCTCTTGCTGCCCCTTCACTTGGTTTTCCTTGGGCTTTAGGGAAAGCTGAATCATAAGATTTTAGAATTATAACTGACCTAAAAATTTCTCACACAACCCAGTGCACCCTCTCACTCTAATAAAAGATAAAATTGGCCTGGAAGGCTAGTAATTTGCAGGTCATAGGGTTAATAAGTTTCAGACCCTGTATTCTAACCTGGGTTTTTTTATTTCAGTCCACTGATATTTCTACAGCCACATGCTATATTGAGTCCTCAGGCTCTAAGACAAAATAGGTATATAATTCACTAAAGGAGTTTCCTTGATTAGACCCTGCTCCTTAATATGCTAGACTAGTCCCAGAAGAAGTCCTCAGAACTAGGGTCTGCTTTAGATCCTGGAGACAGGCTGAAGGCATTGCACTGGGGCCTGCACAGCCACCCATTGTCTTCTGCTGACTTCATTATTTCCTATTTTTGTTCTTCTCTCACCTGTTGAGAGTCTTTGAAAGGCTTTGAGCCTTTCCAAAGCAACTGAGACTGGAATGGGGCACAGAGCTGAGTCACTCTTTTGGGTTCAGTGACCACATCTTTTTTGTCCCAGGACTTCTCTCCATACTACTTTCAGAGGCTTCTGTCTTGTATACAAGTTTACGTCATAGAATAACTGTGAAAGTCCTCTCCAAGAGGACTCCCATGAATGGGAGAAGTTTATTATTGCTACCATACCCTCCTAGGCAGCTAAGTGGCACAGTGCCAAACCTGGAGACAAGAAGACTTGAGTTCAAATCCAACCTCAGATACTTGTTGACTGTGAGACCTTGGGCAAGTCACTTTGCCCTGTTTGCCTCAGTTTTCTCATCTGTAAAATGAGCTTGAGAAGGAAATGACAAATCATTCCAGAAAATGAAACATGACTGAAATGCGTAAGCCAAAAAAAAAAAAAGAGTGAACAATACTCTTTCTCCTCTTCTCCCTCCTAGACTATTTGGAACATATATAGGAATGGGGCAAAACTTCTGTCCTAAGTTCACAATTTAATTCTGCAGATCATACCTATAAGAATTCATTTCATAAAGTAGAATGAAATGAATTCTTAAGAAAGTGATCTTAAAGGAATACACATTCAGAACAGCAAAAGTTTCTGACTGGGGCTATCAGGGAAGACTTCTAGGAGGAGGGAATTTCTGAACAGTGTGTGGAACTTAATGCAAATGGAAAAGGTCATCTTTTTTCCTTTCCTCCACCAGATAATCTATGGGCATTCAACTGAGCTTCCAGAGATCGTGACCTACTCAAGATTTAGTTTAATTCCAGTTGACAAACATTTCTTGAACACTTCCTGTGTATACCAAGCTTTATGCCATATTAACCAAGAAAAGGGGCAAACAACAACAAAAAAGACATTAGAATAACCAGCTATGAGAGCCAGAGGAACTTTCAAGGTTAGAGTGAGGGTTGAGGGGAATCCCACTAATTTTATCACTAAGGGGGGCTGCCAGGCTATTATGACTGGGGAAAAGCCCAGGCCCCCTGGGAACTGATGACTACAAAGGAAACTATGTTGAGCATATAGTGGACATTTATTAAATGATTTTTGACTTGCCTTGAAACTAAGTACCAGGGGCAGCTAGCTAGGTGGCTCAGTGGATAGAGCACCAGCCTTGAATTCAGGAGGACCCGAGTTCAAATCTGGTCTCAGACACTTAACACTTCCTAGCTGTGTGACCCTGGGCAAGTCACTTAACCCCAGCCTCAGGGAAAAAAAAAAAAGAAAGAAAGAAACTAAGTACCTTCGTGGTGATTAGACTAGGAGTCCCTTCCACATTCTGCCCTTTACTGCTAACCCATTCACAATTTAGTCTTAGGAAGGCAAGAGTAATAGCAGTAAATGGGTAGAAGAAAAAGAGGTTTTAATTCAAGAATAGTGGAATGCCCTGAACTGAATGGGATCCCCTCACGGGAACTTCATTTTCCTATCTAGAAAATAAAGATCCCTCAGGTCCCTTCCAACTCTGATAGGTCTGCTCTGTGTTCTTAGATTTCTAAGCCTGGATGTGTTCAACATGCAAATTGGGCCAGTCTTGGTTACTGGGGAGGTTATATCCAAGCTAATTCTGTCCAGAAGGTCAATCAAACAGTACTTAAGAGTTGAGAGGTCACTCCCCAGATCCAGTTGGTCTTTCTTTAGTAGGGTGCTAGGTCTGTGTATCTAGAGGTTCTGGTCTTAGCCACTCACTCCTCCCTCAGGTTCCCTTGGCTCTTCGGCCCCAGCCTCAGGGCTCCTGGTTACTTTCCCAGCTCCAGCACAGGAGGCTGAGTCACTGTACTGACCGTTAGCCTTATCTGCAGGGATGATTTGCCTGCCTCCAAAAAGCCCCAGGACTGGCTTATGTGGTTTCACATCTAATTTGTTTTAACTCATTTAGGTAATGAAAAGTGCAGACTTTCTTGTATGCTTGGCTTCAATCCAATCCATTCCCCCATGCAGCTGCCAAAGTAATTTTCTTAAACACACACACACATGCATACCCTACTCAATAAACTTCAGTGACTCCCTATTACCTCTAGGAACAAATATAAATCCCTCTGTTTGGCATTTAAAACCCTTCATAGCTTAGCTCTGCTTAGCTTTCCAGGCTTCTTACACATTATTCCATCCCCTCCCCTTGCCCACACCAGTGTGATTCAGATGTTCCTCACACCTGCTTTTGTACTGGCTAACCCCCAAGCGTGAAATATTCTCCCTCCTTACTCACCTCGGCCTTTCAGAATTCCTTCAAGGCTCATTCCAAATGCACTTTCTTTATGAGATCTTTCCAAGTCTCTGCACTTGCTAATACCTTGTTCTCAAAGGTTTTGTTTGTTCTTCAGTTATTTCAGTAGTGTCCCCATTTGGAGCTTTCCTGCTAGAGGTACTGTAATGGTTTTACTAATTCCTTCTTCAGACCATTTTACAAATGAGGAAACTGAGGCAACTTATCTAGGGTTGTGACTGTGTGAACTGTGTAAGTGTGATCTGAGGTCAGATTTGAATTTCAGGAGATGAGTGAGAGTTTTCTCACTCATTAGTAAAAATGAGTCTATCATTTCTTTATCCTTTGAAGAAAAGAAAATAGTTTGGAGGGGAATGTAGAAGAGGAGGCTGACTACTTGACTTGACTTGATTTGACTATGCTGATCCTTAATCATTTGTAAAATGAGGACACTGACCTAAACATTTTGAAAGTCTCCTATAACTTTCAAAATCTACATATCTCAGAATCATTGACAGCTATTTGAAGACAAACTTCCCAGACTTCACATCTTGGGCAGAGGATGCCCAGAACTGGCAGGTCAAAGAGATTTTAATCTGCCCAGGATAAACTAAACATTGGCCGGCTCCCATCTCTAGTTGCCAAAGTCCTCAGCCCTAAGGCCTCACAGGGAAGTTGGGGAGATAGGGTTGGGCAGGGCTGGAATGACCAAGTGCCTATGTTTCTGTAAACAGTGTCCAGGCTATGGGCAAGGTGCCAGGGACAGAGTGTCCTGCCTGGGGCATGGGTGGGAGACCCACAGCTCACCGGGACTTCCTCCACTCCACAGAGAGTGAAGGGTGGGGCCTTGTTCAGAGCTCAGCTCAGACTGTTCTAGCTCAAAGCTCTCTACTTGTTCCCTGTGGCAGCATTTTAAAGAGTCTTGCAGAAAGAATGAAGTAATCACTAGGTCCCCCTTGGGAATGTTTCAGGGCCTAAAGGGGAGACAGCATCCAACCCTGATTATCTCCTTGGACCTGGAATCTCAGGATAGCTAAATGCTACCGGGGATGTTAAACTCCATTTAGACTTCCCACTGTTGTCAAAGAAGGTGGTTGGTATTTTTGATTCCTTTGAAATCAACTGGTGTTTGTTCCAAATTCACCTGTTGCATTTCCATGAAGGAGGCTGGGATGAGGCTGGGGTTAGTTAGGCTGAGGTCTATCCTTACTCAGACCTTCAGTCAACTTTTTAAATGTGAATTGTGGTTGGGGCAGCACTGGGGTGGGGGAAGTGAACTCTCTTGGCCACAACCCACAGCTTCCCCTCGGCCTCCCACAGTCTGAGGCCCTCCCAGGGGCAGAATCCCAGGGTTCAGACTGGAGAGCTGAAAAGGGAAGTCTCAGGTTAGGAATTAGCTCATTCAGCCAGGCCCTGACTCCCTTAAATTCCCACAAGTCTTTTCTTGGGCATCCAATGGGTGAAACGAAAATAAGGGATTTTCTTGCTAATCAGCATAGGATTTTTCATCTATTTAGTTGACCCCACAGAGACACTGAAGGGAAGGCTGGTCTACTTTATAACCTCTACTTGGCAGTTTATGAGATCCACAGGAATTAAGTAGCCTGGCCCAGTGGGTAATAATAAAGATGATGATTGCAGATATCTAGATAGGCTGCCATTTATCTCATCTGATGCTCACAATAATCACTATGGGGGGAGGGGGAGAGCAGAGTATAGTGGAAAAGTTTCTAGCTGTGAATCAAAGGACTGGGTTCAAATTCTGCCCCTGCCATTGTGTGACCTAGACTAAATGATGTATCTTCCCTGGGTCTCAGTTTCTTTATCTATAAAATGAGAGATCCACATCTCTAGTTCCTTTCTAGCTCCAAATCTGTGATCTTATGAAGTACCATTATTAGTACTTTTCATGTTTTACAGATGAAAAACTAAAACCCAGGTCTTCCTGACTTTAAAGCTTAAGAAGCCCTATTAGCTTCTAAGTAGAACTATGGGAGTCAGGAGATCTATGTTCTACATGCTACTATGTGATCTTGGACAAGTCATTTCAGTTTTAAGTGGAAGGCTGACTAAGTGACTGACAATTAAGAGTTCTACTTGAAGACTGGACATTTCCTATTCTCCATTATCTGTGTTCATTAAAGGAGATGGGAAAAATATGTTGCCTCCCTAATAGGATTGATATTAGGAAAATGTATCATTTGTAAAAGTAGGTTTGTAACCTACTTTATAGGGTTGTCATGAGGATCAAATGATATATATTTGTAAAGCACTAAGCAGTGCCTTGGCACATAATAGCTGCTTAATTAAGTTTGTTTCTTCCCTTCCCTACATACCTGTAAGCTAATAGTGTTATAGATGTACTCTCCAGCTTTGAGAAGACAATCTAATTGAGGAGAAACTCTTACCCATGAATGCCAAATGTACACTTGCCAAAAAAATTATTTTATGGAGAACTCACACAGTGCAAACTCTCACAAGGTGGTCAGAAAAAGTGACACAAGCACACTCTCAAGATCTTAAGAACTTTAGAAATGGGGGCAGCTAGGTGGCGCAGTGGATAGAGCACCAACCCTGAGGTCAGAAGGGCCTGAGTTCAAATCTGGTCTCAGACATTTAATTATTCCTGGCTGTGTGACCCTGGGCAAGTCACTTAACCCCAGCCTCAGCAAAAAAAAAAAAAAAAAATTAGAACAACTTTAGAAAAGATTGTATGATATGAGAGATACAGGATCTTCAGCCAGGTGTGGCCTCAACCAGAAAAGGTACTGGGCTCTATGAGCAAAGCAGAATTGAATTAGCTCAGAAGAAACATGAGATGCACAAAGCTAGGAAGGCCCCCCCAAAATGTTCATAGGTACTATTATTTGTGTCCAATCTATGGCACAGCATCCCAAGCTCATATTAGCCTGATCAGCCACAGTTAGACATGCTGTGACTTGACTAACATAGTGATGTCACTTTGGTCTTCTTTGAGAACAAAGGACAACAACCAACTTACATGAAACAGCACCACTCTCTATCTGTATGGCTTACTATCTCCCACTACCTCTTCCTTACAAACTGCTTGATCTCTGAATCTCAGTGGGCTCATCCATAAAATTGGAAGATTGGGCTAGATAACCTTTAAAGTAGCGGTATCAAATTTGATACGCTTGCGGCATATTGACTTTAAAAATCCCAGATTAACATTTAATTGTATTTTAAATTTATTCTGTTAGACATTTCACAATCATATTTTAATCTGATGAATTTTTCAATCCTTATGAGTTTGATACTGCTGCTCTCTACAGTATCATACTGCTCTATATCTATGATATGTAAGATACTATGATTGTCAATAGAAGTTAACACTGAAGATTAAAGGCAAGGAAACAACTATTTATCACATGCTAGGCACTATACTGAGCTCTGGGGAGACAAATACAAATAAAAAGCCAGTACTTGGCCTCTAGGAGCTTACTTTCTATTAGGGGGAGACAACACACAAAAAGGAGATAAAAAGGAAGGATCGGGAACAACTGTCTTCCATTGGGAAGAGTCAGAAGAAGCTTGGTAAGGAAGGGAATGAGGACTGGGCAGCGTGGGCCTCTCCCCAAAATGGAGATCCCAGAAGGCACTCATCAATGAAAGAAGGAGGTCAGCATGTTGGAAGGATGTTTGGGAGAAGACTCTGGACTCTGAGCCAAATTCTAGGTTGAGACGGAAGCTGAGGCATTGTGGTAAAATCCAGAAAGTCAGAAGGAGAGCCAGAGAAGAATGAATAGAATAGAAATAAGACCAATGGAGACAAGAAAAGGGACTTCTGACAAGGTATGATGATGTGAGGTAAAGGAGAGAAAAGAAAGCTCAGGGGGTGACTCATGAGTGGCCAGGCTGGAGACAAAGATTTATTCTGATGAGGAAATATGAAACACAGTTAAATCAATAGGATGGCTTTGGAGAGAGACTTTAATGCAAAACTATGGAGTTTGGAAACTCCAAACTTTGGGAAACCTCTGTTTCCAGGTTCAAATGTTGCATAACTGCCTCCCTTTTCTACTCTTGTGACATTGATGCTCTATGGCCAGATGACAAAGAATAAAGGAAGCTTATGGAAGCTGAAGAAGCTCATTTCTTTCTCCAAGAAAACAGATACATTTGAAAGATAGATAATTTTTATATTGGCTCAGAATTAAGTCCAATGTTCCATGCCCTAATCTATCTAATAGGTCTGGGGAATGTAGATATCTAGATGAGATCATCCCTCAGCATCTCCTGCCTTTTCAGCCTACTGTCATCAGTTGGGGTTCAAATACATCTCATAAAAACAAAACAGAAAAGAAAGAGTAGCAAGCTTGCTTTGGATAGCCAGAGGAAAAATGCAGTGGGTGTAATATAATTGTTTGAGGGAAAGTATTTCTATTATAACCATCTGTTTCTAACAGAATATAGTCACCAAAATGCTGACTGAAGCCTGAGGAAAGCTAGGGATGGAACATCTCAAGGCCTACTCCACACTTACCCTAATGTCCCTGAGAGAAATAGTGAGAAAGTTTGTCATTGTGCCAGATGAAGGAGACTTTGGGATTTATTAAAACCATCTCACCACCATGTTACACTGCTGACTCATATTTCCAATATGACTCAACAGGGTGATATGAAGGCCAAAAAAACTTAATTAGGCTACAATGATAAAGGTGAAGTGTCCAGAACAAGGGAAGTAATAATCCTCATATGCATCTAGAGAATTGTTTTTAAGTCTGGACACCATATTTTAGGAAAGTACTTGATAAATTGGAGCACATGTAAAAAAGACAGAGATCAACATAGGGAGATGATAAGAGGATAAGTTGAATAAACTGGGGATGTTTATCTAAAAAAGAGAAGATTTGAGGGTATACAACAGCTATCTTTAAATATTAAAGGCCTATTGTGTCTGAAAAGAAGAACTGTCCCCTTAAATTATAAAATATATCCCACTACAGAATTTAAGATTCTGGGGAGAATGAGGTAGAAGAGATTTCTGCTCAACTACAGATTGATGATCTTGGCAATTCCTTTCTGTTCTAGGGAGTCTGTACTGTTAAGTGCCCCTGTGGTAGACCTGTTGCCCCTGCCCCCCAAAACATACACACTTTTGAAAAAACCATGTGAGATTGGTGGAAGAAAAATGGTGATGGGAAGATTTTGACAGATGGTCTGAGAACTTAGTTCTCACAATCTCTTATTGTGGGCTAGAGCTCCCTCTAAACACTCACAAATGACTCTGGATCTGCCTGCTCCTTGTATAACAGATCATTTATGCTTCACAGTAAGGGAACTTACTAATTATAATTTATTGATATCAAAACAAAGAATAGAGAAATCTATGTCCCAATCTGTCATCCTGGGGTTAATAAGACAATATATTTATTAAGTGCCTATTGTGAGCCAGGTACTGTGCTACCTGCTGGGAATGCAAAGATAAAAATGAAGCTGTTTTTGCCTTCAAGAAGTTTACACTCTATTAGGGGAGGCAACATTCATACTATAAATATGCACAAAACATTTCCAAAATAAATCCAAGGTAATTGATTGTGGAGAGTGGAAGAGAAAGTACTAGCTGCTGAGGGGATCAGCAAAGACTGGAGCTAAGCTTTGAAGCAAACAAGGATCCTAAGAAGTAAAGGTAAGAATAGGACACCTTCCAATCTTAGGGACAACTCGTATATAAGCACAGAGATGGAAGATAAAGTATTGTATGTGAGGAACAGTAAAAAGGCCAGTTTATCTGATCTGAAGATTGCCCAAAGGAGAAAGAAATATCTATAGGCACAACTCCTTTTAATGTTTCACTTTTTTCACAGATACTAGGGGGATTTTTTGGTAGGGTTTTGTGTCTGTTTTTTCACAAATGGAAAATTGGTGACAATACGACACTGAGCAAGTCCATAAGTGTGACTTTTCCAACACGTGTTCAGATCGTATTTCTGTCATCTTTTGGTAATTCTTGGAATATTTCAAACTTCTCATCATTATTATGTTATGGTGACCTGTGATCAGTTATCTTTGATGTTACTATCAAACACACATTTGAGCACCACAAATTGAGCCCATACAAAACAGTGAACTTAATTGATACATGTTGTGTGAATTCTGACTGCTCCACCAAACAGCCTTCTCTTCTCTCTCCCACTTTTTGGGTCTCCCTATTCCCTGAGACACAACAATATTGAAATTAGGCCAATTAATAACTCTACAATGGCTTCAAGTGTTCAAGTTAATGGAAGGTTCGATCCATGAGACAAACCTCATTGTTCCCTTATGTTAAGAAATTGCCACAGCTGAACCAACCTTCAGCAATCATCATCATGATCAGTCAGCAGCCATCAACGCTGGGCAGGAACTTCCATAAGCAAAAAAATTATGATTCGCTGAGGCTCAGATAACGGTTACTATTATTTTTTAGTAACAAAGTATTTTTAAATTAAGATATGTACATCAGGACTTTTTTAGACATAATAGTATTGCACCCAATAGTCTACAGTATATGAAGTATAGTCTACTTGTATATGAAAAAGGAAACCAAAAATTTGTGTGACTTGCTTTATTATAGTGGTTTGGAATTGAACCTGCAATATCTCTGAGGTATGCTTGTAATCTGTCTAGAAAGGCAGATTGCAGTCAGACTGTGAAGTGTTTTAAGTGCCAAAGAAATTTCTATTAGGGATAATAGGGGACTACCTACTCACGGTGTAGAAAGGGGCAGTAAAATGTCATCTAATTCAACTATTATCTTCTCCCTCTCCCCCCACTCCTAAGTAAGGATGTATAGAGGGATTTGGTATGGGGAATTAGGCCCTCTCTGCTCTCCTGGGAAGCTAAAAATGAGGAGTAAGTTTGAATATGACAAATGGCTAAGGATCTTTTATCTCCTTCATAAGCTTTTCTGGTTGACACTTTTCCTAGTTGGCTGAGGAAGTTCACTTTGCTTTTTAAAAGAGAGACCCATGATTCCTTCTCCATGAGTACAGAGCCCTATAAAAGAATGTGAGAAAAGTAACTATGCATACAACAGTAAGAGAAGTCCATCTGCTAAGGAAGGAAGAAAAGAGTGAGGTTTTAAGAGGAGAATTCTCCAGGGCCACTCCAGTTTGCAATTTTATAATCCAGGAATTGCAGCAGTCTCCTTGTGGTTGCCCTAAAAAGTTTGATTCCCAACCCCATTTTCAATCCAGGAAACATTCTCAGTAGGGGAATGTAGCAATTTCAGGATCATACTAATATATTTTTTCCTCTTTTTTTGGTGTTTCTGGCCAAATCTAAATTGAATTACTGATGTGATCCTGGAGGCTCATGTCAGTTTTGCAGACAACCAGTTAATTTATGAGCTGCCTAGCATGGCCCACAACATGTAACTTGCAATAAAATTTGACTGATCAGCAATAATACAATTAGTTGCAAATGTTCATATTTGTATCTATTTGGTTAAGTGGCTTTTTCATTAAAGCGTTGGAAGCCAACAAATAATCATGATTTGGGATGTGATATAGGCAACAGTAAAGAGTGGAATATGAAATCAGACCTTTAACCAGATAGGATCTCAGCTCCAAGCATTTGAGTTTTCAGTCCTACACTATTTAAAAAAAAATTTTAAATAAAATTTAAATTTAAAATTATGATTATATGTTATTTGTACACTTATGGATGCATGCATATGTGTGGGCATGTGCATATACCTATATGTATATACATTTTGGAATAAGAAACTTGAGATAAGTGAACTTATTCCCAGCCTTCAAAATTTCTCCATTTGCCGTAACCAGTGGTTTTATATGTGGATGGTAGAGAATCTCTATATTCTTGGTGTTAATTATTAATTGTTAAATCAAAATTAGCACAAGCACCAAAGAATCAATCCATACTTTGTGGCATCTGTTTCAGAGGCTTGAGAATACAATTATCATAAACCTCCCTCCACTTTGGTCTTATCTACCATCAGATCAGTAACTGATTTCAATGTCATTTTCATCCTCTTTGAAGGTGTCTGACAACGCTGCTGAAAATATTATGTTAAAAAGCATGAGATCAAGTCCCTACCCTTGCTTCTCTCTACTGGTGATTGGGAAAGTGCAAGAACATTGTACAAACATGCCTTCATGTACCTAATTGCAATACTGATGAACTTCTCCAGACAACCAAATTTTGCCATGATTTTCCCAAGCCCTCACAACTGACAGTATTCTTTGGTCATATCAATGAATACAATGCATATGTTCTGCTCCTGGCATTTCTCTTGGAGTTGATGGACAGCAAACACCACAGCAACAATTCCATGCCTCTTTTTAAAGTCACAATGGCTCTCAGATAAATGACCATCGTCCACATGAAGGATCGGCTTATTAAGAAGGACTCTGGCAAGAAACTTGATAGAAAAACCCTCCTTTGTAGATACCTGAATCATGTGATTGTCACAGGACAACCTAATTTTTTTTCCTTTATGGAGATGGATAATGGAGTTATTCCTGAATTCCTTGGAAATAACCTCCTCTTGCCACATGTGTTTTTAGCCCATAAATAGTCATCAGGGCATCATAAAAGCACTTTGATACTATTTTCATAAAACTAAATTTCATCTGCTGTAGAATCCTACATCTCTCTGAGCTTCCCTTGCACTTTACTTTTTATGGAGTTAAATGCTATCTTAGAGATGAATCAACGATGCTAATAATTAGCATCTTGTGGAATTATAAATTTTTTGTTTTATCGTTTGGTATCAGTAAACTGGCCTTCATTTGCCAGCCTTGTTTCACTCAGGACTGATAAGCGTGCACACGTTTCCATGTATTGATGGTAAGGAGAATCATCTTTGCAAAAGTTTTAGTACATTTTTTTTTTTTTTGCTTTGACCTCAGGGTAGAATTTTCACCTCCTAGGTAAGCAGGCCAGGATTGGGTGAAGAAGACCATTTTTAGGACAACATTTCTGGACTCTTCCTGATGGCAGGAAATGAGCAGGCCTGTTGTTTTAAAATACATTTTTTTAAAAAGCTGTTTAAATATCCAAGGGGCTGCTGAATCCTTCTGCTGCTTCAGTCCTGAGGCACCTGTATTGTGATTACAGTTTCCAGTGAATCCACACCTACTGCTTTGTCACTTGCCTATTGCCATAGGACTTTGAGGTAGACAAAAATGACAAAATGGTATGGGTGATATAGTTTGACTCATGCATAAGTTGAATTTAAGTGAGACAGAGTTGCTCAAAGTCATGGACCTTATTCTCTCTTCCAGAGTCATTAAAGTCCAGTAGCATGACAAAAATCAAGAGACTGGTGATGGCTTGGGATGCAGTAGATGACCTTGGCATCTTTGATGTCTAAGAAAGCTCTAAAAGACCTACAATGCTTTCTTCAGCAGCTTTCATAGTCCCTGGAACAAATTGTTCTCATCTACCCATTTCATTTAGGGGATACCCTAATTCGCCAATGAGTATGAGGCCCATTGATTACTCTCAACCTGGCTTAGTCTGTCTACTGAAACAGTTTACTGGGGTATGGCTGCTGTGCATGCTGCAGCTGCTTGAAATGCAGGTTGGGAAAATCAAATGGACAACAAAGACAGAAAGCAGTCTTTTAAAAAAGGGCTTAGGAGTCTTCACATAGATCCTGGTATTCCCTAAACCTCCTATAATCCTATATTATATATAATATTATATATACACATATTATAGTAATATAATGTTAAATAATAATATACATATAATATTGATACGATAGTATATATATATGTACATAGTTATATAACATTTATATTATATACATTATATATACATATCCAGATATAATATATATATAAAAGCATATATTAAGATATATGAATATACAATAAATAAATGTGTCGATAGAACATAGCTGGATAATATATAATATGTGATATAATAAGCTATATAATATATGGATATATGTGTATAATGTATATAATAATTATATATGTGTATATACACACACTTACAGAGGATAAATTGAAGATAGTGAAATGTCCTTGATATCACAGGACAAGGGATGAGTCATCCTCTGCTAGAACACATACAGCTTGCTTCTTCTTCCTTTTTATATCCCCCAGCTCCTTCATTCCCTTCTTGAACAGCTTTGATGTTAGGAATTTTTCCTTATATGAAAGTCAAAACCTACACTCATACACCCCATCTCCCCAACTCCTACTCACTGTCTATAGTTCCCCACTTTGAATACATTTAAACTCTGCCACCAACTCAATGCATACCTTGGAAAGGTCATTTTACTTCTCAATATTCCTATTTATAAACATGGAGATAATAACAATTCATAATAATATAGTGTTTCATGGGTCTTCCATCATGAAGAATAGTTCTAAAACTATCAATTTAAGTTTTTGAGTAATTTTTTGGAAAAATAAATCATCTGAATGCTTCCTATTCCCAACCCTGAAAGCTGACTTAGTTTTTAATCACACTGTGAAGCTCTAGAATAAACGCTAGCCAAATCTGTCCCATCTCAGCCAAGAGTAAACAAATAGGAGAGGTTCTCCTTATTCTAGAATCTGTTTGGCCATTAATTCTTGGTCTTCTGGAAATATCTTCTCCATTCTTCAGTTTTCCCACACATAAAATGAAAGGATTAGATGATTTCCAAGGACACTTTCAATTCAATTTAAATCCCATAAATACTAATGAGAATAAGCTTGAGTTTCACAGGTACTTTCCTCAAAATAATTGTGTGAAAAAGAGTTTAATTATTATTATTATCCTTATTTTATAGATGAGGAAGGGGAGGCATGTTAATCTGTTAATCTGCATGTTATCAGTCACTATTCTAATTTTGCTCTGGGGGAAACAGAGGCAAAAATAAAAATAGCTCGTGCCCCCAAGAGCTTATTTCTAGCAGACTATAAAACTCATCAGTTCTCATGATTTTGATGGTCATCTCTCTATTGTGACCAGTTATAATCTTTCTCTTAAAAAAAGAGTCCTTCTCCTAGTCTTTTCAAACTCATCATGTCCAGAACAGAATTCATTATTTTCCCCCAAAACCTAACCCTGTTCCAAACTCCCCTTCCTTCTAGTCTCCGTGGTTGGCAACCTCTGTATCTTCTTGACTTCTCACTCACCATTTTGCTCTATATACAATTTGTTGCTTTACAACATCTACCTCTCCAACATCTTTCTCATACATCTCTTTCTCTCTAATAATACAGGCCTTTATCACCTTTCTCCTGGACTATTGAAGGAACTGCCTAATTGGCTTCCCTGCTTCAAGTCTCTACTTTAAATTCATCCTCAAAACCAATCACCAAATGTATTTTCCTAAAGCACAGATCTTTCCATGTCTCCTCACCCACCTTTATAATTAACTCCATTGACTCCCTGTTGCCCCAGGTTCAAAAATAAACTCTGCTGCTTGACATTTAATGCCCTTCACAGTCTGACTCCAACATACCTTTCCAGTCTTTTAAAATAATAGTCCTTAGCATGCACTCTTCAGTCTAGTTCAACTGGCCTTTTTACTGTTTCTCAGCATGACATTCATCATTCATTTCTATACCTTTGTTCCACCTCTGCTTTTTAGAATTGTTGGTTTCTTTCAAAACTCAGCTTAAATTCCATATTCTGCAAGAAGCCTCTCCTGGTTTCCCTAGCTTCTAGTACCTTCTGCGTACTCAAGGTTACCTTATATATCTTTTTTCATATATGTGTATGTTGTTTCCTTCACTAAAATGTAAGTTCCTTGAGGCCAAGGACTTTTGGTATATGATATTGCACAATGCCTCATACCCAGTTGGTACTTAATAAATGCCATTAATTGGTGTACAGGAGTTAGCATATACAATGCAATCTTAGGAATGGGAGAACTAACAGCTGGGAAATGAAGTGTTGTATGAAGAGCACCATTTTGATTGGACTGTAAAGCTCATGAAGGGAAATAACATATAACACTGAAGGGAAAGATTGGAACTAACTTGCAAGGACTTTAAATTCAAAGCAGAGTGATTAAATAATTGGTACACAGTGTGGTCTAAATTGGGATTTAAACTCCACATTTATTATTGATTCAGCTACACCACACTGTCAGATTTAGATAGGGTTAACGATTGTGATGGAATACTACTGTATTATAAGAAATGATGAGTTCATTGATATGGAAAGACTTGCATGAAATAATGAAAAGCAAAAAAAGCAGAACCAAAAGAATATTGCATACAGTAACAGCATATAAAATTCCTTTAAGAATAACATTGAATGAAGTCATTTTAACTATTATAAATATTCAAATTAATTATAAAGGACTTATGAAGACACTATTTGCATTTAGATAAGAGCTAATAAATAAAAGTTTGTATAGAATTGTACACACACCCACACATAAACATACATTTATATCTAGTGGTAACCATCTCTAGGGAAAGGATGGGGGACAGAAGGAAAAATAAATTTACATGATGACTTTATTATATATACTAAAAGGAATAGCAAGTTACATATATATATATATATATACATATACATATAATAGATTTGCAGTTTCATGTGCAATCATATTTTTATTATATCATGTTATGGAAATGCTTGTTTTATTTCATAAATTGAAAATAAAAAATATATACTATCTTTAACTGGTCAGTGGGAGACGATTTGAATTTATTTCAAAGAAAAAAGCCAACAAAATCGTGCCATCAGATAAAGCAAAGACCAATGGAATCTGGGGATCCATGTTTGAAAATCAGGCCTGCTGGCTAGACTATGGAATAAAGAGGAGAGAGGAGGGTTCCACTCTGTATGCCTAAACCCTGATTGAGGCCCCTAGATGATAACAGGAAAGTATGGCAAGGGACCTGACAGCAGCAGAAGCCTACACCTGCAAAGCTTACAGTTTATAGTCTTCAGCCAGCAAAGAGCAGAGGAACATCTGTCAGGATTTAAAGCTAACCACAAATCCCTGGAAAATGGAGGAAGGAGGGAAATGCCAGGAAATAAGACTTTCTCAGGGGTCCTTAAATAATGACCAACTGGCCAAACAGTTCCTCCAGTTTAATTTGCTTGGACTAGATTGGTGAGTTTCAAGGGAAGGTCAGAATTTTAGAATTTTAGCCAAAAAATCTGGCTGTACTAACTGTTTCTGAGAGATGCTGAGTAGCCCTTGGGAGAGATGAGAGGAGGGGGAAGAACAGGATGCATCTGACATTATCATAATTAACACCTTACTTCAGTCTCTTGTTTTGGAAGTCTACTTCACCCATTTTACAGATGGTGAAACTATGTTCCTGAACCTGATGAAGATTACAATGGAGCCATGTCTAGAACCCATGTCCCCCTAGAGTGAGTCAGGCAAAAACTAAAAAGTTTTTTTTTTAAATCAATTAGTCATTCAAGAAATACCCTTAAAATCCCCCTTGTGAAAACCCCTTTTGTATCCTTTTCTCCACCTTCAGTATTCAACAGAAGAAACAGAAGGCAGATATCAGAGGAGTACAAGTTTGATAACAATTTCTGCCATCATGGTGCTTATAGTTTAGTCAGGAAATGATAAATATACACAGACAATTAAAATACGTAGCATGACATGGAAAGTGCTTTGGGAAGGTACAAAGTGTTAAGTAAGATCTGAAAGAGAAGGTCATTACCAAATAGAGATCAGGGAACATTTGCTAGAAGAAGTTATATCTTAAAGGAAGAATTTAACAGATGAAGAGGGGGAAGGGAGGCATTCAAGGTACAAGGAACAGTGAAAACAAAGGCAAAATTTTGGAACTGAGAGGTCATTTGGTGCAAATCATGTCTGAAAAATAATCTCTTTTCTATCCATGACAAATGGTCATCTATCCCATGTTTCTAGGCTTGAGAGAGAGGAAATCTTGCTACCTTATCTTCATTACTCTTCAGGTTACACACTTGAATCTCCAGTTTTTTTCTATTATGCTCCCAGAAACCTGTTCACCTTGGAAGAAGTCCACCACTGGACATCATACACTGGAAGTTCCCTCTAAAATTTTCCTCATTCTTAAATAAACATTAGCAAAGATATTACAGGATGATACACCATGACCAAAGAGAATTTATACCAGGAATGCAAGGCTGGTTCAATGTTAGCAAAACTATTAGCATAATTGACTATATCAAAAACCAAACTAACAAAAATCATATGATTATCTCAATAGATACAGAAAAAGCATTTGACAAAATCCAACACTCATTCCTATTAAAAACAATAGAAAGTACAGGAGTTTTCCTTAAATTTATCAATAGCATCTATTTAACCATCAGCAAGCATCACATGTAATGGGCATAAATTAGAACCATTCCCAGTAGAATCAGGGATGAAATAAGGTTGCTCATTATCACCATTACTATTCAATATTGTATTAGAAATGTTAGTTTTGGCAATAAGAGAAGAAAAAGAAATTAAAGGAATTAGAGAAGGTAATGAGGAAACCAAATTATTATTCTTTGCAGATGATATGATGGTATATTTAGAGAATCCTAGAGAATCAACTAAAAAAACTACGCGAAAAAAATCACAACTTTATCAGAGTTGCAGGATACAAAATAAATCCACATAACTCATCAGCATTTTTATATATTACCAACAAAGTCCTGCAGCAAGAGATACAAAGAGAAATTCCACTTAAAATAAATGTAGATAATATAAAATACTTGGGAGTCTACCTGCCAAGGCAGGTACAAAACACTTTCCACATATATAAAGAAGATCTAATCAAATGGAAAAATATCAAGTGCTTATGGATAGGCTTAACTAAAATAATAAAAATGACAATATTACCTAAATTGATCTACTTTTTGAGTGCCATACCAATCAAACTCCCAAGAAATTATTTTACAGACCTAGAAAAAATAATAATAAAATTCATCTGGAAGGTCAAGAATTTCAAGAGAATTAATGAAAAAAATGCAAGTGAAGGTGGTCTAGCTGTATCAGACCTGAAACTATATTATAAAGCAGTAGTCATTAAAACCATTTGATACTGGCTAAAAAATAAAGGGAAAGGGACCCACTTGTACAAAAATGTTTGTTGCCCTTTTTGTAGTATCAAGAAACAGGAAACTGAGTGGCTGCCCATTGGTTGGAAAATGGCTGAATAAGTTATGATATATGAATGTTATGGAATATTATTGTTCTATAAGAAACAATCAGCAGGATGATTTCAGAGAGGTCTGGAGAGACTCATATGAATTCATGTTAAGTAAAATGAGTAGAACCAGGAGATCATTATTCATGACGACAGCAAGATTATACAATGATCAATTCTGATGGTCATGGCTCTTTTCAACAATGAGATGATTCAAGCCAATTCCAATGGTCTTGTGATGAAGAGGGCCATTTGCACCCAGAGAGAGGAATGTGGGGGCTGAGTGTATATCACAACATAGTGTTTTCATTTTTTTGTTGTTGTTGTTTGCTTACATTTTGTTTTCTTTCTCATTTTTTTCTTTTTTGATCTGATTTTTCTTATGCAGCATGATGAATTGTGGAAACATGTATAGAAGAACTGCACATGTTTAACATATATTAGATTATGTGCCTCTGAGGGAGGGGGTGGGAAGAAAGACGGGAGAAAAAAATGCAAGGGTAAATGTTGAAAATTATCTATGCATATGTTTTGAAAATAAAAATAATAAAAATCTTTAATAATAAAAAAGCAGAAGGCAGCTAGGTGGCACAGTGGATAGAGTACCAGCCCTGAAGCCAGGAGGCCCTGAGTTCAAATCTGATCTCAAACACTTAACAGTCCTTAGGTATGTGACCCTAGGCAAGTCACTTAACCCCAACTGCCTCTGCAAAAATAATAATAATAATAATAATAATAATAATAATAAAGCAAAAAATTAGGACACTTGAACACTAAAAAAATAAATTAAAGGGTTATTCAGCGAAGAGAATTGATGGAAAAATAATAAAAGACACTTTTTTCTTTAAAAAAAATAAAATTTTCCTCTTAAATTCTATCCTACTATTTTCTTCCATTTTATAGGTTTGTTTCATGTCCTTAAGAATGTTTCTTAATAGTAGAAACCATGTGTTTAATTTAATTCATATTTGTTAAGTATCTTACAAGCACAAATCACTTTTTCCCTATTTATTTCTTACGCTTTCTAATATTCTTTTGTATGTATTTAAGAATCTGAACACTCAACTTTATTTATAGAAAATAAAATTAAATGTATTAATTGGGGAAATAATAGTATTTTATATACATTGTTTCATTTGATTCAACAGGTATTTATTAAAAGTCTACTGGAACTGAGGCATTATTCTAGGTGTTGAAGACACAAAGACAATAAATAAATCAGTCAGTGATCTTAAGAAATTTACAATCTACTTATAGAAAACAATGTCTGCATGGGAAATTATTTATAAATATTTATATGTACATGTTTAAATTAGGTACAAAATAATTTGTGAAAATCAGGATAATCTTCTTGTATGAAGTAGCATTTGAGATGACCTCTCAAGGAAGCCAGAGATTCCATAAGATAAATGTGAAGAGATTTAGACCAATGATCAGATTTTGATAACAATGGTAGCTTACCAGATGCCCAGGCTGAATCCCCCAAGAAAGCAACAACAAGACCAGCCTAAACCTCTCCCAAAATGAGCAAATCTTATTAAGCCCAAAGTTAAGAAGTAAGCTGGAAGACTGAGCAAGTTTTTAAAAGGAATTCCAAATAAAAAGCAATTATGATGATAAGGATGCTCAAGACACAAATGTAGAAGAAAAGAATGACTTTAAAATATCTATAAGCAAAGCCTAAAAGTAAAGCATAGCATAGATACAAGATCCTAATGAGAGTATCTCTTTTTAAAAAGAGGTAAAAAATAATTTTAATAACACAAATCGAAGAAATGTTCAGATTGGTTCATCATTCTAAAAGGAAGGACTTGTATATATGCAGATGGAAAGGAAAGTTGTGATGTGAGGTAGCACCTGGCAAAATGGAAGCCAAATAGGGGACTAGAAACCTAATTGATATCAAGCAGATCATTTGGATCCTTTCAAGGAATAGTAAGGTAAAGCACCATCTCTACAGAGCTAACCCTACCCCTCTAGCATTCAAGTAACAAGACTGGTATTTCAGATGTGGACCTTTGTGGTCTCAGCACTCCCCAAATGCTAATAGTGTAAGATAAGATTGTACCAGTGTGACAATGAATGAATGCCATTTTGTGGACCAAGAAAATATACCATCTCCTTTAAGTTTGTGGGCTTCCTACTGGAGAAGCCAGATAAGGGTATGGTATATAAGAGGCCCCAAGAAAAAAAATTGCATTGATAAAACAGTTTGTCTCTGATGTGGCTTGGGATGACCTGAACTATCTCATAATAGATATTACACAGGGACTTCTGATGATCACATTTCTGCTGTGGAAACCCTTCACTCTTATAAGTCCCTGGGAGTTATTTTGGTTACTATACCCCAGGCAATTTCTGTGGTTGATGCCAGGAAAAAACTAACCTTTTCCGAGAAGATGGGGTTGTAAGTGATTGGAATTGTGGAGAATATTACTGGTTTCATTTGTCCAAATTGTTCAGAGTGTACACTAATCTTTTCTCTAAGGCAAATGTGGAAGAACTGTTCAAACATAAAAGCTCTCTTCTTGGGCTACATGCCCCAGGATCTTCAGCTCATAAAGAGTTTAGAAGAAGACTGAGATTTCATTCAAGAATTTTCTAAAAGTCCTGCTTAGCCTAGATTTATTTCTATCACTTATCACATCAAAATGTGCTAAGACCTCCTAATGAAAGCATCTCAAGGTCTAGCCTACTATGATTCCTTTTTTGCTCCTCTTGGATATAGTCCTTTGTTTAAAAGACTTGTAGCCAGACAAGTGTTACAGAGAAAAGGCCTCTTTAAAACTTCCTGTATCATTCAAAAACCTTCAGTGCAAAAGAACCAGTGTCATTTTTGCAGTTCTACTGCTGTTAAAATAGATTTCCTAAGGACCAGGTAATCATTGCCTCAGGGGCAATGGTTTTGTTTTTTTCTACTAATCCTAGAAGCATGTCAAGTCCTGACAGGCTTCTTCTCATAGTGGCCTGATCCATAATAGTTAATGATACTGAATTTTTGGCTATTTCTAACAAGATAGGACCAGAGAGGGTTGCTTTAGCTTACTTTAGCCAAGATGCTACATAATGATATAGGTATCACCCAATCTACTTCTGGTACTTAAGACTATTGGGTACACTATAGACATCTTTCCTTAGCTCAGGTTATAGGTTCTTACTTGTTATTCAGTAATTTCAATTGTGTCCAACTCTTTGTGATCCCACTTAGAGTTTTCTTGGCAAAGATACTGGAGTGGTTTATCATTTCTTCTCCAGCTCATTTTCCAGATGAGGAAATTGAGGCAAACAGTGTTAAGTGACTTATCCCCCCAGATAGTAAGTGTCTGAGGCCAGATTTAAACTCAAGAAGAATTGTGTTCCTGAATTCAGGCCCATCACCCTATCTACTAAGCTACTACTTAACTGCTGAAGACTCTCACTACTAAGTGCAAAAATTGAAATATTTCCTTTCTCAGCTGTATAAGTATTATTTGGCCATACTAAGCTACTACTTAGCTGCTGAAGACTCTTACTACTATGTGCTAAAATTGAAATATTTCCTTTCTCAGATGTATAAGTATTATTTGGCCATTAAGTGTTTATAATAACTTGAAAACATAGGTAGTCTAAAGGTATATATCTCTTAACTCCACTGTATCATAACTTTAATGTGATCTGATGGAAATTTCTTCATTGTTAAATATACCTTAGGAATGCTTTTTAACTTTAAAGAAGCCCACAATTTAAAAAATTCTCACTATCCTTCCGTCCCCCCCCCCCAAAAAAAATCAGCATGGATGTGGGGGAAATTGAGTGCAATGGAAAAGAAAATGAGAAAAATTACTAGCTTGGAATAAGAAATATAAAACCTCATCCCCCCAAAAAAGAATAATGGACTAGCTGTACCAGATCTAAAACTATATTATAAAGCAGCAGTTACCAAAACCATTTGGTATTGGCTAAGAAATAGACTAGTTGATCAGTGGAATAGTTAGCTTCACAGGACAAAATAGTCAATAACTATAATAATCTAGCTTTTGACAAACCCCAAAACCCCAAATTTTGGGATAAGAGTTCACTGTTTGACAAAAACTGTTGGGAAAACTGGAAATTAGTATGGAAGAAACTAGGCATTGACCCACACTTAACACCGTACGCCAAGATAAGGTCAAAATGGATTCATGATCTAGGCCTAAACAATTAAATTATAAATAAATTAGAAGAAGAGAAGGATAATTTACCTCTCAGGCCTGTGGAGGAGGAAGGCATTTGTTACCAGAGAAGAACTCTAGAGATCATTATTGATCACAAAATACAAAATTTTTGATTATATCAAGTTAAAAAAATTTTTGTACAGACAAAAGGCAGACAAGATTAGAAGGGAAACAATAAACTGGGAAAACATGTTTACAGTCAAAGGTTCTGATAAAGACCTCATTTCCAAAATATATATAGAGAATTGACTCTAATTTATAAGAAATCAACCCATTCTCCAATTATTAAATGGTCAAAGGATATGAACAGACAATTTTCAGATGATGAAATTGAAACTTTCTACTCATATGAAAAGGTGTTCCAAATCATTATTGATCAGAGAAATGTAAATTAAGACAACTCTGAGATACCACTACACACCTGTCAGATTGGCTAAGATGACAGAAAAAGATAATGATGAATGTTGGAGGGCATGAGGGAAAACTGGCACACTGATGCATTGTTGGAGTTGTGAACGGGATCCAGCCATTCTGGAGAGCAATTTGGAACTATACTCAAAAAAGTTATCAAACTGTGCATTCCCTTTGATCTAGAAGTGTTTCTATTGGGCCTATATTCCAAAGAGAACTTAAAGGAAGGAAAGGGACATGTATGTGCAAAAACATTTGTGGCAGCCCTTTTCTAGTGGCAAGAAACTGGAAACTGAGTGACTGCTGATCAATTAGAGAATGACTGAATAAGTTATGGTATATAACTGTTATGGAATATTATTGTACTATAAGAAACAACCAGCAGAATGATTTCAGAGAGGCTTGGAGAGAGTTACATAAACTGATGCTAAGTGAAATGAGCAAAACCAGGAGATTATTGTACACAGCAACGTCAGTATTATAGGACAATCAATTCTGATGAAACATGATTCTTTCTAACAATGAGATGATTGATGCCAGTTCCAATGATCTTGTGAGGAAGAGAGCCATCTACATCCAGAGAGAGGAGTGCGGGAACTGCATGTGGATCACAATATAATATTCTCACTCTTTTTATTGTCATTCACTTGCATTTTGTTTTCTTACTCATTTACTTTCCTTTTTGATCTGATTTTTCTTGGCAAACAAAAGAATTGTATAAATATGTTTACACACATTGGATTTAACATATATTTTAACATGTAAACATATAATGGATTGCTTGCCAACTAAGGGAAAGGTAGGGAGGAGGGGAAAATCTGAAACACAAGGCTATGCAAGGGTCAATGATGTCAAATTATCCATGCATATGTTTTGAAAATAAAAAGCTTTTAAAAAACAAACAAACAAACAAACAAACAAAACCAACAGAAACAAGATTAAAAGGGAAGTACAAAGCTAGGAAAAAAATCTTTACAGCCAGCATTTCTGATAAAGCCTTATTTCTAAAATATATAAAGAAGTGCGTCAAATTTATGAGAATACAAGTCATTCCCCAATTGATAAATAGTCAAAGAATATGAACAGACAATGCAAATTAAAACTATTCTTAGGTACTACCTCATACCTCTCAGACTGGCTAAAATGACAAGAAAAGATAATGATAAATGTTGGAGGGAAAACTGGGACACTAATGCATTGTTGGTAGAGTTGTGAAATGATCCAATCATTCTGGAAAACAATCTGGAGCTTTGCCAAAAGGGCTATCAAAATGTGCATACTCAAACCAGTTAGGGGACAGAGAGGAATGGGCTTGAGCTTTACAAATGAAAATTGGCTTGAGGTCACCAAATACCATGAATCTTCAGAGAGGGAGAGATTTTTGCCACAGGGTTTTGCCAAGAATTATCACGTTTTATAATAATTGGCCTCCAAATTTATCTAACTGAACCCATTTGGACCCACTGTATGTACCATTGATTAGGGAAATAGAGGTTTATAATGTTTGATATCATTACAGAAAATGGCTCTGGCACAGATAAACAGATCCTCTTTAATAATATCAGGGAAATGGAATATATAAATGCTACTATCTATGTTACTTAAATCTAGAGTATCATTAAGATCTTTCTCCTTTTTCATACAAATGGAAACTTTGGAGGGGAGTAATTTTTTTCTCGCTTTTTTTAATAGCAGTTTATTTTTTCCAATTATATATGACAATTATTAACATTCGTTTTTACAAAATTTTGAGTTCTGAACTTGCCTCCCTCCTTCTCCTTCCCTTTTCCTAAAATGGTAAGCAATTTGATATTGTTTATATATGTATCATTTTATGTTTCTATATTAGTTATGTTGTGAAAGAAAAAACAGACCAAGAGGAAAACACCACACACACACACACACACACACACACACACACACACACAAATGAAAATAGGATGCTTCAATCTGCATCTTTCCTGGGATGTGTATAGCATTTTCTATCATGAATCCTTTGTAATTGTCTTGGATCACTGCTGAGAAGAGCTAAGTCATTCATATTTGATCATCATATAATGTTGCTGTTACTACATTCAATTTTCTCCTGATTTTGCTCATTTCCCTTTGCATCAATTCATATATATCTTTCCATGCTTTTCTGAAATCTGTCTTTTATCATTTCTTATTGCACAATTATATTATTACATTAATATATTACAGCATGTTCATCCATTACCCAGTTTATGGTCATCTCCTCAATTTCTAATTTTGTGCCACCACAAAAAGAGCTGCTATAAATATTTTTGGTGCACATAGGTCCTTTTCGCTCTCATTTTAAAAATCATCTCTCTGGGATACATACCTAGTAGTGGTATTATTAGGTCAGAGTGTATGCATAGTTTGGTTGTCTTTTGGGCATAGTTCCAAATTACTGGGATTGGCCCTAACTTTAATAGTATCACAAGACCTGCTAAATTTAAGAGCCATTTGATTTTTCTTGGGGAAGAGAAAATGGTCTTTGAGGGCTTTGGGATCCTTTTATCGGGAATATTAAGATTCCATGTAACTAAAGCAAAAGGAATAAAAACTCCACTTAAAGGTAAAAAGTTGAAATGTTGAAAACTATTTTTACATGTCTTTGGAAAAATAAAACACTATTGAGGAAAAAAATAAAATAATGGTAGTATGTGGAACACGCTTCATGTAGGAACAAGTTATCCAAGAGTCCTTTTCTTCCATCTTCTTGTCTTCAGGGCAGTCAGATTTGAGTTCCATTGATCCTCTAGAAATTCATGATGTAAACTTTATTCCCAGGATGAAAGTAATGCAGTGAAAAGTCCAAAGGCCCAGTCTGCACTGCATCTCCCATAACATGAATTTCTTGCAAAAGAAGTAGTAGCAAGCAGAGTTTGCAAAGAAACAAAAGAGGGGGCAGCAGGCAGGACAGAATAGAGAGAAAAAGCCCTCAGGTTTGTTAGGCATGTGCCATCAGAAAGGGCAGCCCAGCAAAACCAATATTCCATTTGATTTGGATGTTTATCTCTATAGCTAGCTTTAAATCTCTTAATTTACAGGACTCAAAGGTACCAGTTTGAAGCCAAAATAAATTGTCAGCTGATTCTCATTTTTAGGCCAGATTTCACATAACTGAGTCCCAAGTTATAAGAAACTTCTGGGGGGGGGGATGTTCCCCCTCTGGTATGCTAATATCAGACTCCATTATTACCTGAAAAGAACTTCTCCAATAGGGTAGAGACTTACCTTAGCTATCTCTTTCCCAACTAAGCAGAAGCTCACAAGATGATGAGTTGGAAGAGTTGAGATGAAAGTGAGTCTAATCTCTTGGACAGTGTTCTACAGAGAAGTGCTTCAATGGGAAAATTAACTGGAGCACTTTTAAGGGGTTCCTTGTAGAGCCACCCATCCCCCTCCCAGCCAAAGTTCTTTCTTGGTCTCCTGGCTGGCTTACAAATTGTCATCATTGAAATGAGGTAAACTAAGGAAACAAAGTCTGAGCAATGAAATTTGTTAACAAGACATGCAGATGCAAAACAAATGAATTCCAAGGCCTCTCAGCGGAAACAGGGTCCATGAAGAGAGAATCACAAGGGTTTTTATAGTAAACACAGTTACTATTTTTAGATTTAGAGACTTTTTGGTACTTGGGGATACTGATTGGTTGTATCCACCTGCCTCCTGCAAACAAGTTAGAGACATAATAATAGTTGATCCCTTGAAAGGACATGATTTATGGAAATAACTGAACTTAGCTCAGGGACACAGAACTTCAGCAATTATACAAAATGTTAGCAATGATATAAAATGGAATTTATTTGATTTTTTTCAATGTGTACAGGTGGTTTTCAGAAGAAGAAATAGAATCTATTTTATATGAAAAATGTTTTCTCACTAATGGTTAGAGAGATACAAACTTTAAAAACTCATAGGTACCACTTCACAAATATCAGAAATTACAAATGTTAGAAGGGATGAGGAAAAACAGGTTTTTCTAATGAACTATTGGTGGAGTAATAAATTGGTCCAATCATTCTGGAACACAATTTGGAACTATGCCCAAAGAACTATAAAACTATTCATAGCTTTTGACCAGAAATACCATTACTCAGTCTGTACTTTTTTTTTTTTTTTTTTTTTTTTTTTTTTTTGCTGCGGCTATTGGGGTTAAGTGACTTGCTCAGCGTCACACAGCTAGGAAGTGTTAAGTGTGTGAAATCAGATTTGAAGTCAGGTCCTCCTGGTGCTTTATCCACTGTGCCACCAAGCTGCCCCACAGTCTGTACTCTAAAGAAATCAAAGAAAAAGGAAAAGGACCTATATGTACAAAAATATTTATAGCATCTCTTTTTGGTGGCAAAGAATTGGAAACAGAGTATTTCATCAATTGGGAAATTGCCGAACAAGTTTGTGGCATATGTTTGTGATGGAGAAACTATTGTTATAAAAAATTATGAGGAGGTGGCTTCAGAAAAACATATAAAGACCTATATGAATTGATACAAAGGGAAGTGAACAAAACCAGGAGATTGTTGTAATGTTTGTTAAAGAATTAGTTGCATAAAGAAGATCCAACTCACTTCCAGTTGATCAATGATGGACAGAAACAACTACACCCAGAGAAGGAACACTGGGAAGTGAATGTAAATTGTTAGCACTAATGTCTGTCTGCCCAGGTTACATATACCTTTGGAATCTAATACTTAATGTGCAACAAGAAAATGGGATTTACACACATATGTTGTATCTAGGTTATATTGTAACACATGTAAAATGTATGGGATTGCCTGTCATCAAGGGGAGGGAGTAGAGGGATGGAGGGAGGGAGGGGATAATTTGGAAAAATGAATACAAGGGATAATGTTTAAAAAAATTATTCATGCATATTTATGTCAAAAAAAATCATAAATAAATAAAATTTAAAAAAAGAATTAGTTGCTCTGATCAATACAATGATCTGAGATAATTCCAAAGGATTCATGAGGAAAAAAGAAACTGCTATTCGTCTCCAAAGACAGAATTGATGAATTCTGTCAATTAAAATATAATTTTCTCATTTTCTTTATTTTTTTTGCAATCTGTTTTAAATAAAATATGTTTTGCATGATTTCACATGTATAACCAATATCATATTGCAATTAAAGTCTTAGGGGGGGTGAGAGTGGAGAAGAGAGGAAAAGAACTTAGAACTCAAAAACAATTTTAAGAATGTAAAGAACAAATAAATAATGGCTTTTTAAAAAATTAAAACAAGAGCCAACATTAGAGATCTTTTCAATAAAATCAAGAGCAAATTAAGGATGCACACTATTACATTATTTGTTCAGTTTTCTTAGTTTTATCAGTAAGGCAATAAAAAGGAAATTGAAAGAATAAGAATGGCAAACATGAAATAAAATGATAATTTTTGAAGATGATATTATAATATATTTAAAGAACACTAAAGAACAAGTTAAAATAATGGAAACTTCAGAAAACTTGCAGGATATAATATAAAATCATATAAATCATCAGTATTTCTGTAAAATGTTAACAAATCCAGCAAAAAGAAATAGAAAGAAAAAGTCTATTGAGAAGAACTATAGGAAATAAGAATTATTTTGAAGTTTATCTGCCAAGACATACATGAAGTATATGAATACCAAAAAAAAAAAAAAAAATACCCACTCTACAAATGAAGACAGACCTAAGTAATTCTCACTGATAGACTCTGCAAATAGAATAAAAATGACAATACTGCCAAAAATAATTTCCTTGTTTAATGCTATACCAATCAAATTGTTGTGTCAAAGGATAACTTTAAAGAATTAGGAAAAAAAATCATAGAAGAGGCAGATACAACTGAAACAATTAAACAACAATAATTGATAAAAAGGTATCTGGAGGAAAAAAATTCAAGATTGTCAAGAGAGAGAAGAAAGTAACATAGGAAAGAAGAGGGCCTAGTAGCACCAAATGTCAAATTATATCAAAGTAATAGTTAAGAAACAGAAAAATAGTTTTTGTACAAACAAAACTAATGCAGACAAGATTAGAAGGGAAACAATAAACTGGGAAAACATTTTTATAGTCAAAGGTTCCAATAAAGGCCTCATTTCCAAAAGATATAGAGAATTGATTCTAATATCTAAGAAATCAAGCCATTCTCCAATTGATAAATGGTCAAAGGATATGAACAGACAATTCTCAGATGAAGAAATTGAAACTATTTCTAGCCATATGAAGATTATTGTGATTATTAATCGGAGAAATGTAAATTAAGACAACTCTGAGATACTACTATACACCTTTGAGATTGGCTAAAATGACAGGGAAAGATAATGCAGAATGTTGGAGGGGATGTGGGAAAACAGGGACACTGATACATTGTTGGTAGAATTGCTCTCCAGCCATTCTGGAGAGCAATTTGGAACTATGCTCAAAAAAGTTATCAAACTGTGCATACCCTTTACCCAGCATTGTTATTACAGGGCTTATATCCCAAAGAGATCTTAAAGAAGGGAAAGGGACCTGTATGTGCAAGAATGTTTGTGGCAGCCCTCTTTGTGGTGGCTAGAAACTGGAAACTAATGTGGATGCCCATCAATTGGAGAATGGCTGAATAAATTGTGGTATATGAATATTATGGAATATTATTGTTCTGTAAGAAATGACCAACAGGCTGATTTCAGAAAGGCCTGGAGAGACTTACAGGAACTGATGCTGAATGAAATGAGCAAGACCAGGAGATCGTTGTATACTTGAACAACAATAGTTGTATACTTCAACAAAATACTATATGGTGATCAATTCTGATGGACGTGGCCCTCTTCAACAATGAGATGAACCAAATCAGTTCCAACAGAGCAGTAATGAACTGAACCAGCTACACCCAGGGAAAGAACTCTAGGAGATGACTATAAACCACTACATAGAATTTCCAATCCCTCTATTTTTGTCCGCCTGCATTTTGGATTTCCTTCACAGTCTAATTGTACACTATTTCAAAGTCTGATTCTTTTTGTACAGCAAAACAACTGTTTGGACATGTATACATATGTTGTATTTAATTTATACTTTAACATATTTAACATGTATTGGTCAACCTGCCATAGTGGGGGGAGAGGGGAAGGAGGGAAAAATTAGAACAAAAGGTTTGGCAATTGTCAATGTTGTAAAATTACCCATGCATATATCTGGTAAATAAGAACTATTATTAATTAAAAAAAAAAAGAAACCGAAAAATAAATCAATGAAACAAATTAGATATACAATATACAGAAACAAACAAGCACAGTAGCCTGTATTTAAGAAAGCCAAGGATCCTGGCTACTGGGGGAAGAAATCACTATTCAACAAATCACTAGGGAAAAATGGAAAGCAATTTGGCAAAAAGTAGATATACACCAATATCTCATACTGCATACCAAGATAAACAGTCAATGGATACATGACTTAGACATGAAGGTTGACAAAATAAACAAATTAGAGGAGCAAGGAAGAAATTATTAGTTAAGGGAAAAGATCGTAACTGAATAAGAGATTAGAGAATATCAAAGATGATAAAATGGAAAATTTTAGTTATATGAAATTTTAAAAGTGTTTGCACAAATTCAATGCAGCAGTGATGGGTATGAGGGAGAATTTTTGCACCAAATTTCTCTGATAAAGATCTCATTTCTAAGATATATAGGGAATAGCTTTAAATTATAGGTAGTTTTCAAAGGAAAAATTTCAAGCTAGTCATATGAAACAATGCTCTAAATCAATAATAATTGAATAAATTCACATTAAAGCAACTCTTATGTTCTATCTCACATCCCTCAGATTGGCAAGAATGGAAAAAACGGAGAAATGACAAATGCTAGAGGGAATTTAGAAAACGAGGTACATTAATGTCCTATTAGTGTAGCTATGAACTGATTCAGCTATTCTAGAAAGGAATTTGGATCTATGCCCAAAAAGCTGTTAAACTGTGCATACTCTTTAACCTGATGGTACAGTAACAAAGAGGAAAAGGACTCATTTGTATGAAAATATTTATAGCAGTTTTTCATAGTAACAGAGAATTTGAAATTAAGAATTTGAAATTAATTCCATCAATTGAGGAAATGGTTGAATAGGTTATAGTATGTGAATGAGATAGAATACTATTGTGTTTAAAGAAATGATGATGGGGACTGTTTCAGAGAAGTCCTCTGAGAAAGCTTTTATGAACTGACGGAGTAAAGTGAGTTGAAGTAAGAGCATAATTCCCATACAATAACAATATTATAAAGGCAATTGACTTTGAAAGACTTAGGGTCTCCGATCATTATAATGACCATCCAAAATTCCAGAGGACTCATGATGAATCAGACCTTTTCCTCATAAAAAAGTTATGGACTCAAAAGCACAGACAGGCATAATTTAAGCAGGAGGGAGGCATAGTCAATGCAAAAATTGATTTTCCTTGACTATATTTTTGTAACAAGATTTTTCTTGTTTTTTCAATTGATGGAAGAAGTCAAGTGGGAAGGAGAGAAGGAAGATCTTCATTTGAAAAAAGCATGACCTTGATGAGGGCAATTGCCATTCTGAATAAAAGTATTCTAATGAAACAGTATCGATCTGGTCCTGCTTATAAGAATATTCACTAGGTAGTGCACTATCATGGAAAAATAACCTGCCTGAAATCAAGACTTCCCTATTCTAACCCTAGTTATGAGGCCTTTAGCAAGCCATTTAATTTCTTTCTTTTTCTTTCTTTTTTTTTTTTTTTTGTTGAGACAATTGGGGTTAAATGACTTGTCCAGGGTCACACAACCAGGAAGTGTTAGGTCACATTTGAACTCAGGTCCTCCTGACTTTAGGGCTGGTACTTTATCCACTACACCAACTAGCTGCCCTCCCCCCCTTTAATTTCAATTGATATTAGTTTCACTATTTGTAAAGTGGCATAATGGTCCTTGACTTGTTTTTCCCTCTCATAGGAAAGTGAGGATCACTTGAAAAGGTAAAACTTGCTCTCACAGAGTTGTGAAATGATCCAACCATTCTGGAGAGCAATTTGAAAGGGTATACCCTTTGATCCAACGTCTCACTACTGGGTCTGTATCCTAAAGACATCATAAAAAAGGAAAAGGATCCATATTTGCAAAAAATGTTTGTAGCAGCTCTTTTTGTTATGGCAAGGAACTAGAAATTGATTCCCTATCCATTGGAGGATAACTGAATAAGTTATGGTATATGAATGTAATGGAATATTATTGTTCTATAAGAAATGATGAGCAGAAAAATCCTGGAAAGACCTACATGAACTGATGCTAAGTGAAGTGAGCAGAACCAAGAGAACACTGTACACAGTAGCAACAAGATTATGTGATGATCAACTGTGATTGGCTCTTCTCAACATTGGGGTGATCCAAGGCCATTCTAATAGACTTGGGATGGAAAACAACAATCACATCCAAAAAGAAAACTATGAAGACTGAATGTAGATTGAAGCATAGTTTTTTCACCTTTTTGCTTTTTTTTTTTTTGTTTGTTTGTTTTCCTTTTGGTCTTTTTTGTTTTTGTTTTTGTTTTTTTTGCACAACATGACAAATATGGAGCTATGTTTAAAAGGATTGAACATATTTAATCTATATCAGATTGCTTGCTGTCTTAGGGAGAGAGGGAAAAAAATTTAGGACCCAAAGTTTTATAAAAATGAATGGTGAAAACTATATGTATTTGAAAAAATAAAATACTATATAAAAAAATAGAAATATTTATTCCCTCAAACACACACACACACACACACACACACACACACACACACACACACAAACTTGCTCTCAGAAAAGCACAAATTGTGATACAGTGAGACATTACAATTGAATCTGGACTTCTCCAATTGGGATCAGACAGGCACTAGGTTGAACAAAATTGAGTATTTGTCCCAAGAATACCAATCATCAGTCCTGCAAATATGTTTGAGAAAATATGCTGATCAGCTCCCCAGCCATTCCAGGGCTGGAAGGAGTTAGAAGGACTTGTTAGGACAGAGGGATGCATGCTCTTTCAACAGAATTTGTGTCATGAATCAATCTGATAAGATCCAGCAAACAACTACCATGTGCCAGGCACCAGGCTAAACACTGGAGCACTGAGAATACAATTAATAACATGAAAAACAGTTTTTGCCCCCAAGGAGTTTACAATCTAAAAAGAGAGAGACCAAAATACCAAAAAGAAGCAGCAAAATGGGGGTGAGGTGCATAAGATGCCAGGAGATATCCAGCAAAGGGGCATTTTGTTCCAAGGAATTGAAATCAGGCTGGGCAGCAGATGCAAAGTGGAGTGAAAACCTCTGTGGTCTGGATTGGTCTTTTTAAAAGGGAGGAAGTTGATTCATCAGCACCAGTAACTGCTATCAGGCTAAGCAATCTGCCCTCAGCACTGAGGTCTCCTAGGTTAGAAGAGCAGCAGAAAAGGCTGAGTGTTAGGATTTATTTCTCTAGATCATAATCTCCTTCCTCTAAAAAAAAAAGAAAAAAGAAAAAAAACCTTTAAAACAACTTACATTTCCTAAGAAATGAGAAGCATAAAAAGGAATGTTGATGTGGGTAGGGCTCCCCACTCTAGTGGGGAGAGACAGATCCTGAACGGTTGTGGTCATTGTGGTTTAATCCTGATTCTTCCCTACACTTGCTGTGAGGTTTTCAATGAGTTGCTTGAACTCTCTGTTCCTTGGTTTTCTTCATTATCACAAATAGAATGATATTTGAAACCTATTTGTTTTAAGAGTATAGTTTATATCCCAGAAAGAAAAAAAAAAAAGTTATGTCTTGGGTCTCTAGGGAAATGTATTCTAGTTTTAACAGCAACGATTCTTAAGTGATTTGAGACACATCTTAGTCACAGTGGATTGAGATTGTTAGCATCTTCTCAGGACTGAGATCTTCACTCATCATTTGAATCCACTTCTCAGGGAATTTCCCACCAACAGAGTTTGGATTGGTTTGGCCATAGGGGTGTGGAGAATTTGGTCAAAGATTAAAGTGAACAGACCATGTGTGTTCTAGAACAGTGAAGATTTTTGCAAAAAAGAAATTAGTCAAATCAGTGGACCAGGGAGCAAACTAACACCACTCTATAATGTTTGTGATGAGCCCCAGATTCTGAGAAGATTGAGAAAAGATTCAAGTAAAAGGTAAAATAGAAAAAGAAAGCATTCCTGCTTCCTGGTATGGTTGCAAGACAGTCTTCCACTTTTACAGGATGTAGTGTTAGAACTAATCTTTATACAACAGCTAATCTAAACTTCTCATTTGACAATTAGGAAACTGAGGTCTATAGAATGAAGTTGATTGATCTAGGATTGTAAATAATGGACCCAGGAAGTCAATACAAGTCTTCTGATGCCAGCTAGATACTTTCCCCACACACCATGATTATCAGTACAGAAGACAATGGAAATGATTGGGCTTCTCTTTGAAAAAGAAGGAAAATAAAAAGATTTATTCAACTGCAATTTATTCTTTTTTTTTTTTTTAACAACATGAGATTGTCAATACACAAAGAATAGATAAGAAAATTATATGTTAAATGAGAATTTGTTACGCTTTTCAAGTGTATATTAAATTTAACATAGTAATAATATGCTTGTCTGTGTCTTTGTCTTGGCAAAAAAATTTTCAAATATCTCTTAAACTGTTGATTAAAAAAGACAATGTGATGAATGGTTTTTAAAGAAAGGGGGAACTTCTATGTTTTCATGACACTTAAATTCAGAACCAAGGTAGTTGGACCTTAGTGTTTTAGTCCACTGAGAGCTAATTGCTGCTGTTATATGGTCTAAGAGATGGGATAAGAATAAGAGCTACGTGGCAGTTGATCCCATCATTTCTTTATGCTGTGTATCCTGCATCTAATCCAATCCCTCATTTCCATCCTAACTCATTTCCACCCTAACTAATCAATAAGAGTATATCATCAAACATTGTGAGCTTTTCCTTAGCTGAATTTCTATTGCTTAGCCTGTTCATTGTATATATAGTTTGTATCAAAACTTAGTTTTCCAGTAGCCACAACCAATAACCACAATGCCTCACTGAGTTTTTTTGTTTTTTTTGTTTTTTTTTTTTTTTTTTTCCCAATCCTTCTTTAGCTTTTACTTTTTGTCTAAAAAGGCTGTGGGAGTAAAAACAGTCAGATACAGAGGCAAAAAAAGAAATTCAGTGAGATGATTCAGGCTTGGCTGCCTGAGTGAGGCAAGGAAATATTTAGTAGAGACTTTAAAAGGGATCTTCACTTCTGGGTAAGAACATCTCCATATCACACCACCTTATCAGGATCCTTAACATACTAGCACTGTACAGAACTCACAGAAGTCAAGGTTGAAAGACTGTTAACTGTTAGAGATGATGAACTTCCCAGGATTAGATGGTTGGCCATCTTGGCTATTTTGTTCATATTCATAGGAATAAGTGTTTATTAAGTGCCTACTAAGTGTCAGGCACAGTGCTGTGTGCTGAGACAACACACAACACACACACATACACACACACACACACACACACACACACACACAAATGAGACAGTATCTTTCCTTAGGAACTTATGTTTTACTAAGGGCATATAATACATATCAAGAAGTAGTGACCAAAAAAAGTAACTTTGGTTTAGGCATTCACAGGAATTGTGAATGGAGTCCCATAGGGTAGAAGATAGTCATAAAATGCCACTTACAGAGTATCTGTGCTAGAAGGAATATTAAAGATCATTTTTATCCAAATCTTTCATCATAGAAATGGAAAGACTAAGGCCCAAATAAGAAAAGATCTGGTCCAAAGTGACACAGACTAAATGAATCAGTAGTAAAATGAAACTCTGGGGGTGTTTCCCTCCTTGATTGATTCTTTTATGAAGGTAAAATAAACCATCTTTTGCCTCATTTTCACCTAGCCTTTAACTACTGAATGGGGTATTGCCTCAGACGATCTGAGACAAGTGGGAAAGACCTTAACTTTAAAAAATCAGTCTCCCCTACATCCTGGGCCATTGCTGGTCATTCTGATCTATGTCTTGCCACTGGACTTTGATGACCCTGGAGGAAAGAGTGAGACTGATGACCTTGAACAGCCCTTAAATCCAATTCAAGTCAAGTCATCCTTCTCCTGATGTCACCATTTCTCTGTGAGAACAAAGGATAAACAAAAGCATTTTAGGAACTGGGTCTCCTAACTTCAAATCCAATAGTTTCCATTGGACTGGGAGAGGGGGCAGCAACAAGCTTTGTCTAGAAAGCATGTCATTTACCATGTTCATTTTAGAAAAGTCGTATTGACAAATCAGAAGAACATTACAAAGGTCCAAAGCATGGAATCTGTGGTCTAGGAACATCAATAGAGGCCAGACTAAGGATATGGACTTCATAAAATCTGAGAATTACAGAGATAGAGAGTAGATTTAGATGGAGATCTAGTTCACTGCAACTGCATTCATATAAGATTCCTCTTTTCCACTTTTCTGATGAGAGACAGCCAGGTATAGGAAACTCACTACCTTCAAAGGTGGCCATTCTACCTCCAGATGTTAGTAAGTTGTTATTAAATAAAGCCTAACCTGTATGGAGACACAATCCCTTTCTTCTCTTCTTTTCCTCTTTCTCATTGCTCTAATTGCTATCTTTTTGGGTCAAAAAGAATAAGTAATCCCTGGTCCATTGTAAAAGTCCTTTAGATGCTTAAAGTTAGCTAACATATCTCCACTAAACCTTCTCTAAATATCTCCAGTCCCTTCAAAACTGTTCTCCTCGTGTGGTATATTCTTCATCTCTCTCCCCATCTCAGTTATCCTCTTTTGAAACACTCTGGTTTGGGGATAAGATCAGAAGCCTTTGCAATCTTAAGCTCTGATGATCTCTCCCTACAGGATCTAAAGCCTGGCTCACGGGGACCTACAAGCCCCAGTTCCCTTTGCTATTCTGGGTTACAGCTAGTTAGACTTGATTATTGCAAACCTGAAATACCTAATTATCAGCAGCTTGGCCAGGCCCCAAATAATACTCCTTGGGGAGCCTTTGAAGCTCTATAAAGGAATAGTTTCTTTAATGTCAGCATATGAGGGGATCAGACTGAGGAAGATTGAAGAGGGAAGAGAAAACCACGGGAATAAAAAGATGACCAGAGCCAAAATAGGAATTTAAAAAAAAATCCTACCCAGAACATCCTTGGACAGTCAGGGGGCCTGGTTTTTGTCTTTGTTGTGCCCCTTTCTAGATTGGTGGTTTGAAGCAAATTCTATTCCCTTTTCTTAGTCTCAGTTTATTTAGCTGTGAAATGGGGACAATAAACTTTGGCCTGCAACCCAAAGAGGTTGTTTTAAAGAACAAAGGAAACAGCAGATACTTGTAAAAGGGTTTTAAAAAGTTAAAGAGGGTTAGTTATTATCTTCTCTTCACATATACAAAATGATCTGTACCGAAAGATGTGAATGAAATATGTAGCCTTCTTCTCTTTCTATCCACTGATAGATATTTTACAGATTGGCACTGAGGGCTCAGCAGGTTAACCTGAAAGCCTAAAAGACACATTTTCCTTCCTGGGAAAAGGAACATACTTTCAATCTCGAAATGTAATGATTATGATATTAACAATAACAAAGATTACTCACATAGGTCACATAGTTTACCTAACACTTTGCAGTTTCCAAAAGCATTTTCCCTCTATTCTAAGCTGGGCAGGATTAGGATAAAAATAATTATCTGTTTAAAAATGAGGAAATTTAGGTTCAGACAAAGTAAATCACTTGCCCAAAGTTGGTGCATCTGTTTTGGATGCCCTTCAAATGTTTCTTTTTGTATCCCACCTGGTCCTGACATTCCTCCTTTCCTATCTTATATCTAGTAATCAATCAACAAGCATTTATTAAAAACTTATTGTGTGCCAAACATCGTGCTAGTTGCTGGTGATACAAATGCAAAGAATAAAACAATCTACTCACAAAAAAAGGTTGTATTATACATGAGGCAGCATCTTTATTCAAATTCCACCTATGATCTTTGGCAAGTTATTTGACCTCTGTCTACCTCAGTTTCCTCATCTGTAAAGTGGGTATGATAATAGTACTTACTTGTGAAGTAACTCGTAGGATTGTTGTAAGGATAGAGTGAGATTACTATTATAATTTGCTTTGAAAATCTTAAAGCATTATAAAAAATAGCTACTAATATCATATGGGGAAGACATTTTATACATATATAACAGAATAAATACAAGGGAGGGAGAAAAGAGAACACCAGCAATTGAAGGAATCAAGAAAGACTTCCAGTAGAAGACTGCATCTTGAAATAATAGAGAGATTGATTGCATGAGGCAGAGGTGAGGAAGGAGCTCATTCCAAGCATGAGGGACATTCAATGCAAAGGCACAGAGACAGAAAGTTGGACTCTTGTGTGAGGGAACAAGAGGTATGTTTGTCTGTGTTGCAGTGTATGGGAGGAGAAGTAATATACAATAAAACCAGAACGTAAGTTGGGGGAAAATTATGAGGGGTTTTAAAAGCTAAACAGGATAATTTATATTTTATCCTGAAGGCATTGGGGAGATACTGGAGTTTATTATATAGAAAAGAGACATAGTCAGAGTTGAAAATCATTCAGGCAGTTGTGCGGAGAATACACTGAATGGAAAGAGACCTGGAGCAGAAAGACCAATGAAGAAACGATTGCAATAATCTATGCCAGAGGTGATCTAAAGTTGTGGCTATGTTGTTATCAAGCAGGAGTCATATACAAAAGATACCATGGAGGAAAAAATAGCAAGTTTTGGCAATTGATTGGATATGTGGGATACATGAGAGTGAAGAATTAAGGATGGCCTCCAGGTTATGAACCAAAGACACTGCAAGAATGGTAATTGACAGAAATAGGGAAGTTTTTTAGGAGAAAGATAAACTTTCTGTTTAAGATATATACATATTAAATTTGAGGTGCCTATGGAACATCTAGTGAAAAATTTCTGATAAGCAAATGGTAAGATTTGATAAACCTTAAGGAAGTTCTCCTCTCTGAAGAAACTATCTTTTCCTAGGACAGTCTTAAGCTCTGAATTACTCTGGAACTGCATTCCAGTGGCTTCAGGTCTATTGCTAATGCTTTTCCCATTTTATGTTCCTCACCTAGTCCTCATTACCAGAGAAAGACCAACTGGTTATTTCTGGTACTCACTATAAGCCCTGGGCCGTACTATGTTAGAAAGATGAGGTAGAGGAGAAGGAGAAGACACAATCATGTTTCCTGGATTCGGTGTTCGTCTACTCCTAGTTTTGTTTTTTCCTTTAGATGTCTTCACTTTCAAATATTAGTCCCACAGGAAGCCTGCCCTCTCTATCAATCAATTCGATTCAACAAGCACTCATGAAGTATGGCACTATGTACAGGACCTAGAGATTAAGAAATATGATAAATGACACCAACCTTGTTCTTAAGGAATTTACAGTTTGCCGGGGATTACACTAATAAGCACCAACTCTACTGCAAACAGAAAGTGAGCTAAATTCCAACCAAAGGGCTATTAGAAATTTGAGGACCAAGAGATGACTTACAGTTTCATGGAACATGAACATGGAAGGAAAGCTTCATGGAACAAACAGCCAGAACCCGAATTGAGTCTTTTTCTAAATTATTTTATTAGAAATATTTCAGTAGATAGATTTGGGGAAGATGGGAAAATGAGGATAAAATATCCATTCTAAGCAATAGGGAATGTCATCCAGGGCTATACTGGTTTAAGCAATTGAGCTAAAAGTTAGGGCACATAAGCCTCATGGGTCCATGAGACTCAAGGTCAGTCTTTGAGTACAAAGCTCACTAACAGCTATGGGCACTGTGCTGGCTGCCTGGCAAACATTTCCTGATAATGGAGATCAATGCTTTGAGAAGGCTGAGTTTCCCAAGCTGGGAAGGAACCAGCTTAGCCTAATACTGGCTAGACATCAGAAGCATAGTGTGTAGCCTTCTCCTTTCCCCACCACCAAAGCCAACTGCTCCCCTACCTCAGCCTTAAATCATAGTGCTAGGGAAAAAAAAAAAAAAAAAGTGGTCTGGAAGGCAGAGGAAGAATATTTTAGACCATCTTTTTGCCAGGGAAGGAAATTGAACCCCTTTTTAAAACAACCTACTTCTTTTCTGGGTGGCTTCTTTATCCCCAGAGGAACTGCCCCAAGCACCACTAGTTGCCCCTTCTTAGTTCACATCTCTGCTCTACACTTGTAACCCTTCTCTTCTCTCTTCAAAACAACCTTTCAGTTCTGAGTTTCACTGTAACAATATCCCTCCAAGGGATTAGCCTGCAAATTTCTGATAGACTACTTCATGTTAAGATATTAATGGCTGATAATTTCTATTTTTAAGTTGAGGGAATTCCAGTTTAGGCATTTTCCTTTGACAAAGTACAAAGGGATATATCTGAAATGGTGGACTGTGGTAGGGAGGAGAAAAATGGTAGATCTTTTAGGACAGGGTACTTTCCCAATGTCCCTCATATAATACCCAAAGGGATTTATTTGGGATCTAATCAAACTGAAAAAAGGGCTGCTAGGTGGTAAAGTAGATGGAGTTCTGGGCTTAAAGTCAGAAAGATTCATCTTCTTGAATTCAAATCTGGCTTCAAACACTTAGTAGTTGTGTGACCCTGGGCAAGTCACCTAACCCTGTTTGCCTCAGTTTCTTCATGTATAAAATGAGCTGGAGAAGGAAATGGCAAACCACTCCATTATTTTTGCCAAGAAAACTCCAAACGGGATTGTGAAGAGTAAGAAACAACTAAAATGACTTTACAAACTGAAAAGATAACTAGCATTGAAAAATACATATTTAAGTGGCAAATGAGATCTAGGGAAAGAAGAGAATCAACAATGTAATAGGGAGGAAAAAAAGTTACTTTAGGTAACATGTTAATTTAGGTAAAGAGACCTAGATTTGGATCCTAGCTTTTACTTACTACCCATATGTTCTTGGACAATCACTCAATATCTTTGGGCTTCAGTCTCCTCATTTATGAAACAGAGGAGTTATCATTGCCATTATTGTAGACTGGATTATCAAGGCAAGCCTACTGGAGGAGACAGTGCTGGGATGGACTTTGGAGACAGGGAAGGATTGGGAAAAGGGGAAAAGAAGAGAAAGGAAATCAAGATAGAGGGGAAACTGTGAGAAAGGTATGAAATTGGAGTCCTCCTAAATGATTCAATGGGGCTGTAAATCCAATAAAGCTGAACAGAAGATGTACCTGCTGGAAGAGCAGCGGGAGTTGACACCAGGAAAGGTAGACGAGAAGAAAAACAATTTTGAAAGACTTAAGAATTCTATTCAATACAATGACCTCCAATATCTCCAGAAGGTGTCTCCACAAGATCTAGAATAAAACATTTACCCTCTTTTTATTGAGATATGATGGGAACCAGGTACAGAAGCACAGATTTGTTTGACTATGCTTATTCTTTAAGAGGATTTTTTTTTCTTACTCTTTTTAAATTTTTAAAGTTTTAAATTAGGGACAGGTTTGAAGGGAGAAGATTAGTAATAGTGAAAGAGGGGACAAATCATTCCTGCTAATAATTCTCAGGTCACTCTATCTGGCTTTCTTCTAAGCCTCAATATTGCATTGCTAACTGTTTACTGGATATTTTGAATGTGATGTCCTTTAGGCATCTCAAACAAACTCAACATATTTGACATTGAGTCCACCTCTTTCCCAAACTTCCAAACTTTCCCATTACTGCCAAGTAATAAAGGAAGGAGAGTAGGTTCACAGCTTAATTCTTTTCCCACATAGCATCAGTTCTATTAATTTGAAGTACAAAGGTCCATGGGGTTAGTATTCTTTCTGTCTTTTTAGGATTATTCTGCTGGACTGGCACTAACATCCAATTCCAGAACCGTAGGTTCCAAAGTCTTCAGCTCAAGAAATCTACTCTCTACACTTGGAACCAGAAAGGTTAAACAAAATGGACTGTCTTTCAGTATCATGTGATCTAAGGGATTGGGAGGAGGTGACCCTCAGGCCTTATCACATGTTGTCATCTACTGTGAATGAGAGCCCTTTACTCTAATTCCAGAAAGAGATATACTACTTAGTCTGGTGGTTTCAAAGATACAGATAACCAATGGAAAAAGAACTATTACTAACCTTGTGGTTAGAACGTCATGTCTATCCTAGTTCTTCCATCCCCTAGGAGCAAGCCCTGGAGCATTTCCCCTATAAGTGATGATATCTCAGCTGATCTGGAAATGTGCCAAAGCCATATGCAACTGTACATGTGATGTACCTCTCTCAAAGGATTGATGTGAAGCTGAACTGTGATAAGGTATCTAAATCATTTTGTAAACATTAAAACATTCCATGAATATCATTTAATTACAAATGATTAATTATTATTGATAAATTTATAATTGATAAGATTATATTGATAAGTTTGTATCTCTGGCCTTATGCAGCTTATTTCTAATAGATTATTGCTATTATTATTCCTACCAAGTATCCAAGGTGAAAAGGCTTAGTATGGCCTTCTGAATCATTTGATGTCATTTTTTTTCTTCACCATTTGTATCAAGCCAATTTTTTATTTTTCATTCGTAACTATTTGTCTATGTGACTTATCTGGGTCAAGTTTTCATCTTTTCATCTCTTTCATCAACTTTTCAGTGACTTCTACATCTTACATTCACTGACCCATTTTTACCTATGAAATGTGTACAATGAAAATGTGTTTTTAAATTATACCAAGCATAATTTAATTAGTAAGGTATATATCAACATTTCATAGGGTATGAGATTTTGTGATTGAGTAGAAAGAGTTCTGCCTCTGGAACCACAGGACCTAGGTTCAAAGCTAATATCTGCCACTCACCACCTTGTGACTTGAGATGAATAATATCCTTCCTCAGCCTATTTCCTCCTCTATAAAATGAGGGAACTAAACTAGATGGCCTCTGACCTCCTTCTAGTTACACTTCTTTGACCTTATGACCAGTGATTTCACTAGTGGACAGAACTCTGGCAAGAATCAATCTTCAGTAGACAATGTCATGAATTGCTGTGCCTAAAATATTTTATCACTTGATAGTTAACCTTCTGGTAATGAGACTTACTGTATTTAGCTAGGCTGGTACAGTCTACAATCAGACTCATAGTCAAAATCTTCCTTGTGTTCCCCTGGAAAAGCTTTGAGAACTAAAGGTCACCTATATGCTTTGAGCCAGGAGAAGTTGAGGCAGGAAAAATGTATCTTTTTAAATAGTATTTTGTTTTTCCAAATACATGCAAAGGTAGTTTTCAACATTCACCTTTGCAAAACTTTGTGTTCCAGTTTTTTTTTTCTCTCCCTCTTTCCCCTCTCTGCAAGGCAGCAAGCAATCTGATATAAGCTAATTCTCCTAAACATATTTCCATATTTGTCATGCTGCACAAGAAAAATCTGATCAAAAGGGGAAAAAAAAAACCACCATGAGAAAGAAAAAGACTAGAAATAAATAAACAACAACATAAACAAAAGGTGAAACTACTATGCATTCAGTCTCCATATTTCTTTCTCTGCCTGTGGATGGTGTTTTCTATCCCAAATCTATTGGAATTGTCTTGGATCACCTCATTGTTGAAAAGAGCCAAGACCTTAACAGTTGATCATCACATAATCTTGCTGTTACAATGTACCATGATCTGGTTCTGCTCACTTCACTCAGCATCAGTTCATGGTAAGTCTCTCTAGGCTTTTCTCAAATCAGTCTGCTCATCATTTCTTATAGAACCATATGTCATTACCATCATATAGTTCCTTGCCTAAAAAAAGGGCTGCTACATTTTTGCATCTTTTATGATCTCTTTGGGACACAGGCCCAGTAGAGACACTGCTGGATCAGAGGATATACATAGTTTGATAGACCTTTGGGCATAGTTCCAAATTGCTCTCCAGAATGATTGGATCATTTTACAACTCCACCAACAATACATTAATGGTCCAGTTTTCCCACATTTCCACTATCATTTATCATTATCTTTTTTGGGAGAAAAATATAACTTTTACAAAACTATCTTATAATGAGCTGCCTGGTTAAATTATTTAGACTTTAGAATTAGTACAAACACTATAAAACAAAGTATGTATACATACATATGTGTGTAGATTTATATATATATGTATGTATATATATAGATTTACATCAACATGTAAATACTCAGGCCTTCAATAGTAACTTCCTCCTAGGACCTCTTGCAACACAGTAGTTTGTAATCAAATGTTAAATTGTTAAGGACTATATCGACTTCTTTTAGATTCCCTAGAAGTACAGCTGAACTTATCACTGAGCCTATCAAAGGTTGCTTGGTGGTATTGCCTATTCTGTAACCAAGATTTGAGAAGAATGAGTGGGGAGCAGGGCCTATGGGTGGATATCCTAGTAGGAGCTCAGGGTACCTCAGTTCCTTTCACTGGAGTCCTGAACTAAGGGTTGTAGGTTCTGTAGAATCAGGCATGATTGCTTCCACTTCTGAGACTGAAACAGATGGAGTCACTAACATTAACTCTGAGGAAGGTCGGGGGTTAGGAGGCAGCTAGCTCTACAGTCACTGTGATCCCAGCTGACACAAAAGAAAACTCCTGCTCCACTACTTGGAAAATGTTTCCTCTTTGTTGTTGGTCTAAATTGAAACATGCAGTGTCAGGCAGAAATGTTGCCCAGCATTTTGGCTGGAAAAATAGTATGAAAGGGATCTTATTCTTTAGAATATCTCTGTCACAGGCACATTAAGGACCAGTTTTAATCTAAGATTCACCCCATAGGATTTAATGGTTTTAAAGTGGTTACTTTGGGAGAATGCTTCAACTCTGCTAATCCATTGATGAATATTCAGCATTTTTACTGTCTAGCCATTCAAAAACTAATACCTTATTAGTTGAATAATTTACTTCTTCTTGCTAATAGCTTCAAAGGAGAGAGGAAAGAAGAGAAGGAGTAAGTATTTACACAGGGCTATAATACTGAGTTAAGCACTTTTTACAATATGATCTTATTTTATCTTCATGACAACCCAGTGAGGTAGGTGCTGTTATTATTCCCATTTTACAGGTGAGGAGAAGGTGAGGTTAAGTGACCTGTCCAGGGTCACACAGCTAATAAGTATCTGAGGCTGAATTTGAACTCAGATTTTCCTAACTCTATTCACTGCCCTGCCTGCCTCAATCCAAAACTGACTTCTACTATTCAATCTGTGGTGGACCATTCCTTTACTCAATGGTTAAAACATCTTATTATAATGCTGGTCCAAACGTCACCTTCTCTAAGAAAAGAATCACAGAATTTCAGGAATAGAAGGGGCCTCAGTGAGCACCTAGTCTAACCCATATTCCAAAAATAATCCCTATTACAACATACCCCCAAAGTGCTCTAATGGTCTCTGCTTGAAAATCTCCAATGAGTGGGAATCAGTCATTCAGTCTATAAGCATTTATTAAATGTCTATTAAACACTGCTTAAAATGCTACTGGACTGAAGTATACATGACAGGGAAAGAAGGGGAGATGTAAGAAGCCTGGGAATGTAGTGGAGAGGTGGGGAGGCTGTGTATAGATAATGAAGAGACTTTAAATGCCAAACAGTATTTTGTGTTTGATCCTGGTGGTGACAAAGGAGTCCCTAAAGTTTACTGAGTATGTGGGAATTGAGAGGAGGTGACATGGTATGTTCTAGGAAGTATTTTGACATCTGAGTAGAGAACAACTACTCAGTGGGGAGAGATTTGTAGCAGAAACCCATCAAGTGGGCCATTGCAACATCAAATAGTGAGGTGATAGGGGCTTGCTCTGGGGTGGTAGTGAATAGCAGGGGGCATATTAGAGGTAGAAAGGACAGGATATGACAACTGATTGGGCACAGAGGGTGAGAGAAGATGAAGATTCGTCTAGGCTACCAGCCAAGGATGATGGCTATAACATGGATGATCCACTATAACATGGAAATTAGAAAGAAGGGAGACTCTGAGGGTAAAAGATAATGAGTTCAGTTTGGGACATATTGAATTTTGAGATATTTATGGAACATCCAGTTTGAGATATGTAGTAGACAATTAGAGATGGCATAGTGGAGAGAGGTTAAGGATGAACAAATCAACTGAGAATCATCTTCATGGAGATGATAATTGAATTGAGCCCATGAGATAACCAAGTGAAAGAGCAGAAAGGGAGAGGGGGTCCAACACAGAACCAATGTTAGCCTTCAGGGCCTAGATGAAAAGTTGGTAAAGAATAAAGAGGAGTATTCAGGCAAATAAAACTGTTCCATGGCACATGTCACTTTGGGGTAGCTCTAATTGCCAAAAAAAAGTATTCCTAACCTCAAGGATAAATTTGACTATCTATAGTTTCAACCCATTGATCCTAGTTCTGTTCTCTGGAGCAAACCAGAAGAAATCTAATAATCCCTTTCCCACACAACTGTTCTCTAAGGACTTGATTCAACAATCCAGTCTTCTCTTCTACTCCCTGTGAAAAGTATTCTCTGAAGCGCCTGGTTTCTCACTTCTTCCACTGATCTCCAAATGGCATAGACTTGAAGCCCTTCAGTATTACAGTTGTGCTCTTCTAAACATTCTCCATATTACCAATGCCTTTCCTCAAATGTAGAGACCAGAGTCAAACATACAAGTTCAGATGCATATTCTGCTTCTGACCCTGCAACTGTCTTATATGTTCTGAAACATGTGTAGGACTTTACATTCTGCTCAGATGGATCTGTGATCTCATCGATTTGGAAGTTCCATGCAGTGATGCAGATCCTGCTTGCACAAACTGTGACTTCCTATAAGTTCACCAGGGTGTGTGGGGGTGGGGGAAACAGACAAGGAGAGGAAAGGGGAGGGTTCAGTAAATGTGTTTGATTTCTCCTAACATTATGAGGGTATCAAGGGAGCATTCTGGCTTTCCCTTGTTGAAATCATAGACTAACCTATCCTGGCCTATTACATACTTCCTTGATGACAATCTTTTACTTCTGTTATTCTTCTAAATTCTTTATTGGTTATAAGTTTCAGGCTGCTCACGCCCACTATAAACATCTCCATTTCCCTCTGTGTGATAGTTATTTTTAATTCTCTAGAGACTGTTTTAAAACAACACTGGTAGGATGTTTGCATTTTTTAAAATAAGCTTTTATTTCATTTGGAAGCTGGGACATTAAAGGAGTTTTGCAATCCAGACCACCAATCTCCTCCTGATCAATTCCAGGACTCGTTCCACTGCCCTCCTATGTCATCTGTATCAGATATATGTACTAATGGCCATATTTTATTGGTTGTCCATTCAAATACATGTCATAATCTGGCAAACTGACATTTTTCAATCAGTTGGTCAATATTACCAGGTATGTGATGGGATACAAAAAAAGAGCAAAGTCAGCCCCTGTCCTCAAGGACATCATAGTTTAATGAATGAGACAAGAAGCAGACAAATATGTAAAATATGTACAATTATGTACAAGATATATAGGACCTAATTAATAGAGTCATTTGTCTTTTCTACGTGGTTGGTGAGGGCAAACTCTTTTGAACAGTTAAAGATCTTTTTTTAAAAGGCTCATAAATTATGTTTTTTGCTGCTTTTGTATGTATAGTAAAACACACATAGAAAGTGTTAGCTAAAGTCAGATGGAAAGGCATAATTGTTCTTAAAGTATGACAGCAAGGCAGATGGTAATAGATCTTCTTGAATGTCATTTCTATATCCACTTCTGAGGTTGAACTATTTGGTATTGCTAAGGACTTGGTAGAAAGAACTTTCTTTTCTGAGTCTTGAGTATGTATAGCTGCCTAAAAAGAAGGATATTAAAGCACATGAAGAGGAAGTTGCCAGGTTGCATTTGCCACCTACTTCCCGCCAGTTACACATGTATGTAGTGTTTTCCCCTGTTAAACTGTGACTCCTTGAGAATAGGGACTCTTACTTTTCTATGTAACCTTGGCACCTAACACAGTGTTTTATACATAATTAGCACTTTAAAAATGCTTTTTCATTCATTCATTTTCTTTCTTTTTTATTCCTTCTTTCTTTTATTCATCAATCTGAATAGTCTTTCTATTTTTCTAATGAACAGTTCTATTATATTCAATCAACTCCAATGGCTCCCTATTGCCTCCACAATCAAAAAGAAAATCCTGTTTGGCTCCCAAAGCTCTTCAAAACCTGGTTCCTTCTTATCTTTCTCCTTTTCTTGTACCTTATTCCATGAACTTTATGATATGGTGACACCAGCCTTCTTGAGACTCTTGGAACACACAACCTTGTTCTTTGTTTCCAAACATTTCTCTGGCTATCCCCCATGCCTGAAATGATCTCTTTCCTTTTTTTCTATCTCCTGGTTATGCTGCCTTCCTTCAACTCCCAGATAAAATTCTATTTCCTACAAGAAGCTTTTCCAATTAATGCTCATGCCTTTCCTTCTGAATAGGGCTTGTCATTGGATGCCATCTTATTAGATAGATTCTGCCTAGTTGTCTAGTCTGTCAAGACCTTTTTAGATCCTGCTCTGTCTGTGATTCCAATATGTTTTAGCTGCCAAAGTCATTTGATAAGGATGTGATCTATGATTTTACCTGAGTCTTTGATTTAGAAGATACAGGATAGCACAGTGAAAAAAAACTTTAAATTTGTACAGAGAATCTGAATTCAAATCCAGTCCTGCCATTTACTCCTATTCAACTTTCTAATCAAATCTATCAAATTGTGGATGATTATTTGATTTCCCCAGCTAGAAATATTCTTTTTTTCTCTTTGAATTTTGCAGAGCATCTTGAAATTCTCTCATTTTCTAACAGCACTTTGTATTTGTTTGTCTTAGTCTACTAGACCGTGAAGTCCTTGAGGGTAGGGCCAAGCATATAAGCACAGGAACTCAATGCTTGTGAATTAAAACCTCTGAATGAAAATATCACTTTCCTATTACGTGATTCAAAATACTTACCTCAGGACCCAAACTAATACCTAACTTTAGTCCCAGATTGACCACTAACTCTGACCACAGTCTGAATCCTAACTCCTGCCCATTTGTATTGCTATCTGGGCTTTGCTCACAAAGATCAGGAAAAAATATGAATGGCTCTCATCCCCATGACCAGAGAAATAACTTTAAATGTCCATTTTACAATTGATAAATCAAGAATGTAACCTTTGTAGAGTTGAGTTCTCACAATAGAGCTCAAAACAAATTCAGACAGTACTGTGCTCAAAGTCAGGGTGCAGCCTTGGACCAGAGCTAGGCTACAGAATTGGGCAACCAACTGATTTTTACTGTGAGAGTTCCTTGAAATAAAACCTCAGCCTGTTTTGAAAAATAAAATGACAGAAATAACTGCCCCTGTAGGTTTTCTCTTACAAAAAAAAAAAAAAAAAAAAATTATTGACAAAACTTCTCAAGTAATTCTCATCAGAAATTTGACTTTTGATTAGCTAAAAATTGAAATGTGCAATTGTGCTATAGCTCCTGTAGTTCAATCTTCCCTGAAAGAAATTCTATGTTAGATGCAATTAAGACTGAAGCATATTGTTTGATTTTTTTCAAGAGGTAGTGAGTTCACCATCCCCACAGTTTGTTCAATGGAGACTAGATAGCAACTTGCCAGGAAAATTATAAAGAGGCTTCTTGTCCAGCTACTCAGCTATGGGTGAGACTAACCTTGAAGGTCTTTTTCAGTTTAGAGATTCTACAGTTTTATGAACTAGAAGAAACCTTAAAGGTCACCTCATTCAACTTTCCCCTGCATCCCTTATTACTTTACTCTGTCCTACTATTTTATAAAGGAAGAAACTGAGGAACAAAAACAGGAAGTAATGTACCCAAGTCAGTGTATAAATAGGCTAGGAATCAAGTCTCCTGACTCACAGGCCAATAAGATGGCATAATTTATTTCAGTTTAATTTGATTCTTTAGCTATGGATAAACCATCCACTTTGTATAAGGGACTATACCTTTCAAAGATTCTTGTCTGTCTATTTTGACTATAAATTTTCAAGGTCAGCAAGTGTATAAGAAACATTCTCTAGTTTCTATTGTTGTTTTAAATTGTTTTATCAATAGTGTCTGATTCTCTATGGCTTTTCTTGGCAAAGATCCTGGAGTGGTTTGCCATTCCTTTTCCAGTTTATTTCAAGATGAGGAACTGAGGCAAAAAGCTTTAAGTGATTTGCCCAGAGTCACACAGCTAGTAAGTGTCTGAAACAGGATTTGAACTCATGAAGATGAATCAGCCTAACTGGCCAGCACTCTATCCACTGTACCGCCTGGATGCCCTTACTCTCTATAGTGCCTACTTTCTATGCTGAGGATGCTTTGTCCTCAATGCAGGCTTTTGGTTGGTTTATTCTTCTTTCAAATCAAAAGATTATGTATACATATTGTAATTTATCATAAATGAAACCCATTAAGAATTACCTGTGAGAAACTGGGAAGTATGAGATCCTTGCTTTGAGCTTTCTGAAGGATAGGGAGCCCCTGAGTTACTATGATTTAATAATAACTCATGTTTATATAGTATTTTCTTCATAATCCTGATAAAATAGGTAGCATAAATATTATCATCCCCCTAATATATATGAGAAAACTGAATTTCTAAGAGTTTAAATAACTTGCCCATCATTGATGAGATCTAGAATTGGGGTAACTAAATGAAATTAGGGTTAATTGAGGTCTAGTGGCAGGTTCCAGGTACAGGGAGTCAAATAGAGCTCCCCTGCAACCCCTTTGGATTTGGAGCAAGAATACAGAGTTAAATGAGGTCTAGTGGTGGCTCAAGAGTCCTCTATAAAGGAATTTACAGATCCAAAAACCTAGATTGATAAAAGAGGTTTATTATGGGAATTGGAAGTAAGGTTAAAGTCTAGTTAGTAAAAGGTGTTAAGTAAAGAGAAGAGGGCACCAGAACCAATGTTCCAGTGGCAGAGGGTTGGCATGTTTCAACCCTCTGCAAAGAGAAGATTCCAGCTTGTCTCTTTTATAAGGAGAGATTTAGCTAAAGGAGCCTATGGATGGAGTCCCAAATTGGTTCCTCGATGGCTTTCATCGAGGGCTAGAATTTGCTAGGTGGGGGGGTTGGGAAATTTGAGCAGATCATTAGAATGGGGGCTGGGACAGCCCAAATTGGCTCAGATCCAATGGAGGTTGTGAGAGCCAGGATATCTCCTATTGGAAAGGTGCTTTTGACCCAGGATTTGTGAATCAAACGTCCTAGCTTCTTTAGCTAGGAGGGGTTGGGAATCAGAAAGGAATAAATCAGTCTGAAAGGACTAGCCTTAAAGGGACCACAATCACATCAATCATTATACTGGTAGTAAAATATCATAGGTAGGATTTGAATCCAGGATCCCAAATTCCAAATTCAGTATCTTCACAAGTGGCAGCTTAGGTGGCAGTAGGCACTAGGCTCAGTTTCCTCAACTGTAAAATAGGTATTATAATAATAGCATCTACCTCACAGGGTTATTGTTGAAGGTCAAATGAACTATCTCTGAAGTATATAAATATAAAGCCTGGCACATAGTAGAAGCTGAATAGATGCTTATTCTCTTCCTTCTTTCTATGTTTGGAAGAGAACTTAAAGATCATCTATTCCACCTTCTTCTGCCAATTTACAAAGGGAAAAAAGGAGGTCTAGAAAGGAGAAGGAGCCTGCCCCAAATTATACATAAAGTCAGTGAAAAACTGGAACTAGAACCTAGATTTTCTCCTAGGGCAATACTTTCCTAGAGTAGGTTTATTCTGCTTATCTCGAGTCACAGTTGATGTAAGTTTAAAATGGCAACTTGTGGTACTGAGAATAGAGCAATGTATAAAAATGATTCCATCATTTGTTTCCATTCTAGTGAATTAGGTCTCTAGGGTGACTGATAGTTATTTTCATGAATATTTTTGGAGGCTCCAACACACTGTTTCCTTCCTTCAACCTCTAAAGGCCTAAAAAGGATTCATTTGTACATAAATGAGGTTAAAAACCCATCAATGGGAGTGATGGATCTTCCAGCCATTAGGCCTCCTCTGATCTGAAACACCAGGGTCTGGCTTTGGCTATAATTAGAAGTGGTTCAGATATTGCCTCTACATTAGCCATTTGTCGACTTTCCTAGGTTTAGTAGTTTGTAACAGTATTTCAGCTATTTGCCATTTCTTTGAAGACAGTAAAAAGGGTCCCATTTCCTGGTCTCAGAGCATCATTTTTGCCCAGTTCAATTCAATAGATATTTATTAATCCCCTACTACATATCTAGTGAGAGAAAGTAATTTGTAGCAGATAGCCCTTTAACTGCCAGATTTTTCTATATCTGGTTTCAGATCTCTTGAGTTTAACCCCTTTTCTCTACTCACAATATCCAGAAGTAACCACTATAATTCAGGCACTCATTACTACTTGCCTATGTTAATGAAACAATCTATTAATTAGTTTCCTTGGTTCAATCAAGTCTCTTCTCACTCCACCTATTTGCCAAAGTGATTCTTCTTGACAAATGTTAGAAGGGTTCCCTGGGGGAGGGGGGGGGGAAGATATACTAAGACATTGTTCCATCCATTCTAGAAAGCAATTTGAATTTATGCCCAAAAAGTTACCAAATTATCCAGATCCTTTGATCCAATTATAGTATAACTAGGCCTGTAGCCTCCAAAGATATAAAAGAAAGAGGAAAAGGACCCATAAAGCTATTTATAACAGTTCTTTTCATAGTAGTCCAAACCTCAAAATTAAGGAGAATATCTACTTATTGGAGAATGGCTAAATAAGGTGTGGTATATAAATATAATAGAATATTTTTATGCCAGAAAAATTACAAAATAGGCAGTGTAGAGGAAATTGTGATGACCTCTATGAGCTATTGCACTGAACTAAACAAGAATGGTTTACACAATGACAATATATGGAGAAAAAAACTGAAAAGTTTTAGAATTTTTATTAATGAAAATAATAAACTGAATCCAGAGCATTGAAGATGAATCATGACAGCTACCTACTGCCAGAGTAGTGATGGATTTAAAATACAGAATGAGAGGTGAATATTTGGATATAGACAATGTGGGAGTTTTGTTTTTCTGAATCCTAAGGGTTTTTAAAAAAATTTTTCTGTTGGGGATGCAGCAGAGAGATAATAAAAATAAGTAAAAATATTTTTTAAAGTTATTTTCCTTAAGCACATATCTGACTATGTCACTTCCCTATTCAATAAATTCCAGTAGTTATCTATTGTCCAAAGGATGAAATATAAACTTTTCTATTTCACTTTTTAAGCTCCATACAACCTGGATCCATTGTACAATTACTACTCTGTGGTCCAGCCAAACCTGTGGTGTTTTTCATAAGTCTCACTCTCTCCCATCTTCTTCTTTGAGATGTTTGACTTATTATTCCCCCACTTCTGAAATACACTCCTAAATCACTTCAGTGACTTAGCATCTTTCTCTTGCTTCAAGATGCAATTTAAGCTCTACTTTCTCTATGAAGCCTTTCCTAATACTCTGGGCTACAGGTGCCTTCCCTTCCAAACAACTGTGGTTTAACTACTTTGTATTTATAATACAATAATACAAGCTATAATACAATAGCTCAAAGTTCATTTGCATAAGGTTCTCCTCATTGATGGAAAATTATTTTATTCAGTGCTCATTCCTGGTAATGGGAGGAGTTGGCTAGAGTTTAAAACAATAGAGATCTTGGTCTTCTGGCTTTAAGCTTTGAAGAAGACAATTGGTTTCAGATTCTCTTCAGATTCCTAAAAGGAGAAAAAGACTCTCTAAAGAAGCCTATGAATTTCTCTCTTCTCTAAGCTCTTATCCTCCTCAATAGTTTGGAGCACTGAATAACACATGAGGAAAGACTTATGCAAATAAGTTTTGGGCTAGGGGGTTACATATTTATTCTGAATATCCTTAACATTTGTAATTACTATTTTTCTGTTAGAATGTAATCTCGTTAAGAGTAAGTAGAGTTTCATTCTTTTTTTGTTTGTATCTGGAGTGGATAGTATACTGCCTAACTTGAGGTAAGCACCCAATAAATGATTGTTAATATATTGATTGATGTATAGTCTTTTTCAGTCAGGAAGATCTGGTTTCAACTCTGACACACATTGGCTATGTAAACTTAGCCAAATGACAATTTCTCTCAGTGACTAATGGTCAGATTTTTCATTGATAGAGATTTCCCCCAAATTAATGACATGATGGATCTAGACTTCTCTTCCTTCCAAATAGTACAAGATACTTTAATTTTGATAAATTTTGAGGAAAAGGAAGGTAAATGTATTTGATGAAGAATTCCTCTCCTCTTACATTAAAAAATGTCAATCAATCAAATCAATCAACTGCCAACTATTTACTGAACTCCTGCTCTGTACTCAACCCTATGTTCTGTCGGAGAGAAGACAAAATTTTTACTTTTAGAGAGCTAAGTGTCTGGTTGAGGATATAAGATATATATTGGATGTGAGTCCAAGAAAATGGAGAATCAAGTACTTAGAATCATGGGTTTTATAGTTGGAATGAATTTTGGGGGTAATCTAACCCAATCTCAGCAGACATGTAAATGCCTTTTACTTTCTGGCAAGTAATCATCCAGTCTTTGATTAAACACTTTCAGGGAAAGTGACATCACCTTAGAAAAGGCAGCCCATACCATCCATATTGTTAGACTAATCTTCCCTTAACTTTTCTTGATTATAAATTCATAAGGTTTTGGTTTTTTAAATTTGTCTAATATGTGAAATGAGACTTGTTTGTGTGGGGTACAACTAGTAAATGTTGTAACATCTCAGAGAAATGAAAAATAATGGAAAAATCAAGGGGTTTAGGAGCCGGAGTATTTGGGTTCAACTCCCAACTTTGATGTTTGCTTCCTGTATAACCTTGTGTCATTTAAACACCTGGTCCTCAAGTTCCTTATCTGTAACAAGGAGATATTGGATTTGGGGACTCTTCTGCTGCTCAGTCTTATAGTTGACATGTATAAAGTATTTTAAGGTTTACAAGGCATTTAACACACATTCTCTCTTTTGAACCTCACAAACTCCTAGTGAGTTGGTGCTATTATTATCCCTATTTTACAGATGAGGAGACTAAGGCTGAGAGACATGAAAGAACTTGCCTATTATTTTGCCCTGGCATTTCAGACTTCAGGTCCCGTACATCAGTCTCTTTAGTGAACTAGCAGTGGAGCACAAGCTAAGGTGAGGATGAGATAGTTCTGGGCAGAATCAGTAAATTCTAGAAGGCAGATCTGAGGGCAACATAATCCAAAATATAGGACAAAGCAGAATATCTTTGAAAATATAGAAGAGATAATTAGAGTATTGGAAAGTTAGGACTGAGGAACAGTGAGAGGGAAAGTGTGCTTGCAGTACTTTCTATAGTAAAGGAACTGTAGGCATCCTGGAATGATCTATGTTTTTTGTGAAGGACTGAAACTTTCCAGAGAGAAAGGGATCACCAATGATAAAAATGTGGATCATCAAATCTCTCACTTTGACTATTACAAAAAGCCAAACTTGGGAACCTGGATTCAACTCTACTAGCTAGATGACTCTCAAATTACCTGGTCCCTCTAGGAGCCTCAGTTTCTTCTTCTGTAAAATGGGGAAAATACTTACTCTATTAGACTTTATGGGGAAAGTACTTTGTGAACTTTAAAGTACCATATCTATAAATATGAGTTATTAAATCAGATAGTTATATCTTCTGATAGCTGTCTCCAGATGGGCCAAAAATGTTTTTTTTTTGTTTTTGTTTTTTTAATTTTAAATAGCAGTCTGACTATCTCCAGTGCTAATCTAACCCAATTCTTCTCTGAGGACTCAAATTACTATTTGATAACAGGACAAGTATGAAAGGGACATGAAGAGGTTTTACACCATTGTTGCAATGAATTAACTGATATCCAAGCCAAAGTAAAGGAGAAAGTCTGGCGCATCACACTTTGCCTCCAATTAATAAATTCCAGTCATTTATTAAGATATGTAATGTATGTAGGGCCCAATTTTGGATATCAGGAGCTAGAAGAATACAATTAAAGTTCAGTGTTAACCCTCAGAAGAGTTTGCAATCTAGCAGGGAGAATATGACTCCCTTTACTATGAACAAAAACTTTAAAGTAGTACAAAATGCTATTTGAGGTTCAAAAAACAAAAATCTCCAAATTTGAAGGAATATGGGGAAATTTCTAAAAAGTAGGCTTTTAGGAATGGGTAGACTTTCAAAAGGTAGAGATAATATGTAGATGGGTGAGGACCATTAGTAAGTAGTTACAGTTTGCCTAGCACTAGACTCAGCAATATGGTGTTACAGAAGACTATGTGGTCCTTGCCTTTGGTTTGGGGCACTTCCAGTTAAATTTTAAAGAAAAGACATAATAGAAGTTGACTAATATATATGCTTATCACTTCACTGATGTCATAGTCCTCTTCAAGGAGGAAGGACAACTGATAGGTCACAAAGTAGGTTTCATAGATTTTCTTCACAGTCTCTCTGGAGAGAAAGAAACAGGATTTATTGTCTCCATTTTCTAGATGTCTAACTGAGTTTCAACAAGTAGAATTTCAGTGTTAAGTTTTGGTTTTCTATTACAGTAATTTCTGATATGGCACTCCTTCCCGGTCTTCTCCCATCCTGTCCCTGGGAATTTAACTCTTCTTTGTAATAAGGAAATATAGTTAAGCAAAAATATGAAATATAGTGGCTCTGAGTGCCAATGTATATACCATTCAGCTCTAGCAATCCCCTTCCCCTCTCTGCTTGGTCTCTTTTTGCAGAACTAGCACATGTAAAAGAGAATAAAAACATAAATTCTTTGAGAATTGAACCTGATCAGCTATTGCCTTTGTAGCCTCTCACTTAGCATAGAAACTTACAGGACAATACTCTTAATAAATATTTGTTGAACTAAATTGAATGTTGAAAAGTGATTTTAAAAGCAATTTTCCTTGGAGAGTCAAAGAGCTTTCTCAACAACTCAGAGAATTCCCTGCTATCATGCAGAGAAAAGATGACTTGCTTATTGTTATGATTATTCTTAGAGATGATTGCATTTTTGTATCATTCTGGTTGGAATGATGTTTGTACTTTGGGAAGATGGTCCTGGAAGTAGCCATGTTTCCTTGGAGAAAATTTTTTTCCCCCTTGGAGAAATTAAGACATAATTGGGCAAATTCTAGTTAAATTCTGAAGATTCCTAGTAAATTCTGAGCAATCATGATACTAGTACGGGTTTTATGACCTCTGCGATATCTGCAGTTATTTTGATCAGGGCAACTTCTTTAACCTACCAAACTGCACAGGACTAGGAAGGGATTTGGGTATTACCAGAACTCAGTGGGAAATCCTCACAGGAAGAGAACTATATAATTCTAAGTGGCCCAATCAAATTTTTAGTCAACTCTCCTTTTCCCCTTACATATATATATGGCTCTGTCTGTGTGTGTGTGTGTTGAAAGGAAGAATGAGCTGTGGGGAGTGGTTGCAAAGAAGTAGATTCAAACAGTATAAGAAAATGGTGAGGAAGGGAAAGTGGAAGGATAGTGGAAAGAGCATTAAATTATTAGGCAGATGACTTGGCATCGAATTCCAGCTCTTCTGTGATTTGAGGCTAGCCACTTAATCTCTTGGAGGGGGTCCTCAGTTTTTTCACCTGTAAAATCTTCCAGTTCTAATTCTATGATCCTAAGCAAAACTTTTTAACAATGAAAACTACCAAAGTTGAATGAACTACCTTAGGATTTTTTTTTTTTTTTATCATTGGAGTTTTTCAAGGAGACTGAATGACTGAATTATCAAGGAAGGTGGGGCAATCAGGTAAGGATTATCAAATCATTATACAAAGCTATAAAGGATTTTAGAGATTATCTTCCCACATTTACAGATAACAAAATAGAAGTCCAGAACAGTAATCAGGGTCAGGATTTTGAACCCAGATCTCATGACTCAAAATCCAGTTATCTTTCCTACCACAAAGGGTTGACTGGATGCTCTCTAAATCTCTTCAGTTCTGAAAAGCTTATTCTGTAATTTAGATCTCTTAACTCCAAGCTAATTGAAAAACAAAACAGATTTAGAGCATAATGGGATGGGTCTCTGGGTAAAGTTTGCACTTAAGACAGAGGATGATGCTTTGAGACAGCTCCACAGCAAGAATCCCGTTCTACACAGATCAGACAACACTAACAACTCATCTTAACCTAACTAACCTATATGGATGGAGTACAAGAGTTTAAGAAAGTGCTTTTCCATTGTAAAACAGACTGATGACCTTCAGGACCAACTTGTCCAGTTCTTTAATGGGGAAACTGAGGCACTGAGGGTGTACACAGGAAGTTACTAGGACAGTTAAATTAAAAAAAAAAAAAATTAGCTACATTCCCTTTCTACTTGCTGACCTTGAGCAAATGGAAATCAAGTTACTTTTTCAGGCACACCAAAGACCCTCATCTTTGACAATCTTTTTGCTTTTTCATCCCAAGGTTATCCCCGCTTTTCCCTCCTTTCTTTTGATATAGAACAAACACGTTTGTGTAGTTTTTGTGAATGAAGAAGTCGAACGTTGCCTTTAATATATTTTTCCTTATTGCAAAATTTGCTTTTTTTTTTTTTTTTTTTTTTTTTAAAGCATCAGTCATGGCCTTTGTTGTGTGGACAACTTGCCCAGTTAGAGGATCTGTGCTGTTATTATCAGTTTGTTTATCATTGGATTTATATCTCCTATAAGCAAATGTGTTCACAACATTCCATCAGAGAACCTTCCTAATTGTCACATAAATGTCATCTTATGTAAATTGAACAATTTATCCTCAGGAGGGAGGTTTGAGAACATAAACAACTTTCAGTCTAAGAGACTGCCCTTCCCATCGCAGTTCACAAATCTTTCCTCGCGTCCTCCAAAGGAAGGGAGTTCTTTTCCAATTACTGGATCATCTTGAGGTGTAGCCAAAAGGGGAAGTAAAGAAAGTTGTGTTTTGGTGTCCGAACAGGCTCGGAGCCTTCATGTTGGGGGCGGGGAGGCATTCCCATCTCCGCACAGTGGGCGTGAGCTGGGATGGAAGGGGTGGGAGTGGGATGCGGGAGCAGGTTGTGGGGCCCAGCGGCCCCCACTAATAACTGTTCTTCCTAGAGGGAAGGGAGACTCGCAGGCCCGCAAGGGTGGGTGTGGCTAGGCAGATACTGGAAGCGCCACGGCTTTCATCCGCAAACAGACTGGCAGGCGAACAGCCCTTGGAGCTCTTCTAGAAAACAGCCAGCGACTGAAGTGCATTGTTTGTGCACTACAAGGTCAAGTCTGGAAGCAGAGAAGGTGGCTCTGGAGAGGAGGGAAACAGGAGTCGGGGGAGGGAAAAAGGAGAGGGGGGCGGGAGACGGGACAGGGACGTCCACTTTCCATTTAAAGAGCACACACTTATAAGTTGCTTTTTTTTTTTTTAACCCTTTAGGAGACTCGGGTTGGGGGTTGGGGAGAAGTGGAATGGAGTGAGCAAAGGGGCGGGGTCATACAAGGGCAACCGAAGCTGGGGCTAGGGCGAGATAAATCCCTCCCCACCCCCACCCCACCTCCCGCCCTCCGGATGTGAAGCTGGGGAACCGCAGCCAAGGGGGCTCCCCTACCCGATCCGGGCGCCCTCTCATCTTTTCTTCAGGTGGCCCCCCCAACTTCTCTCACCCCTCCCACAAGTAGCTGATGTGGGGGGCTTGGGAAGAAGCGCCCCTCTGCGCTCTCTGGTGGCCGCCGCCTCTTCTTGTTGATTTCAGCGGCCTTTTTTAAAGCGCGGGGCTGCGGGTCCGGGGGCTTCCCGCGCCCGCCCACCGGGCGGGAGGGGGGAATCCAGCCCAGCCCTAGTGCCCGGCGTGTGTCCCCTCCAGTCTGAGCTGTGCAAAGAAACGTATTTTTGACGCAGGAAGAAATGGCAAATTTTAAGTACGTCATTAATATGGCGCCAAAAGATTTTTTTAAGTATAAGCTTTTTTTTTTTTTTAAAGGTTGCGGGAAGGGAGGAGGGGGAGGGGCACCGCCCGGGCCGGGAGTTCTGTGCGCGCGCGCGTGTCTGAAATAAAGTGCGTTGCTGGTGTGTATGTATGTGTATGTGTGTATGTGTGTGCATGTGTGTTAGTGAAGATCATTGCGAAACTGACCTAATACAACTTGCCCAGAGTGCGATCTGTCCGCTTTTCCGGCGGCAACGACGAAGGAGGGAGGAGAAAGACCAGGGGAGACCCCTCAGCCCCACCGGGGGCCCGGGAGAGAGGGAGGGAACGGCAACATACACGCGCAACACAATACAGCACATATACACACTCCCAGAGATGGGGCTGTGCTACCTGGACTCGCAACAACCCTGGAGGGCGAGGTGGGGGGGTAGGAGGGCGGGGGGGAGGAGAAAAATTAAGAAAGAAGATCTGAGTGAATAAGGGGGGGGAAAGTGCTACTCCCCTTTCCTCCCCCAACACTTTTTTTTTTTTTCTAAAGAGATCACAAGGAAGTCTTGGTTTAAAAAGAAACAGAAACATACATAGGGGTGGTGAATTGCGCAGAGCGAAGCTATCGCAGTTGGAAGCAATTTTTTTTTTGGGGGGGGGGGGATTCGCATCTATGGAGTTACTTTGAATCCACTCCTAAGACTGGAGGAGGCGTTTGAGGAACCGGCGGGGTACGGTCCTCAGTTGTGTTTGGGGGTCTTGCCGGCTGGTTTTATTTTTATTTTTTTTTATTTTTGCAATAAGTAGCTGATGATCTGCCTGTTGTCTCCGTGCCCCCTCCCCCAAGGTCTTTTAATTTCGGGAGCATCCCTTTCTCCCTCCCCCTCTGCCCTTCCTGTCCTCCTAACCTGAGGGGATATCAACTCCTGAGGACGCCTCCCCGCAAGGTAAAACCGAACTGGAGCTGCTGTTGCTGCTGCTGCTGGCCCGCTGCTGCTGGTGAGCAGGGCTGGTGGGGATGGGGATGAATGGATGCGCGTCACAGCCATTCCAGGCTTTATTGTGGATTTATTTTATTTTTGCAGCGGATCTACTGTACACTTCTCATTCCTCTCCTGCGTCTCTCCCTCTTCCCTGCTTCTCTGTCCTTGGGTTCTCATCTTTTCTTTTTCTCTTTTCTATCTTAACCTCTTTTTCTGTCCTCTATCTCATCTTTCTCTAGTTTCATTCTCTTCACTCTCTTTACTCTCCTCTTCCCTAGTCAGTCTCTCTCTCTCTCTCAGAAGGAAGCTGGTGCGAGCGGGGGGGGGGGGGGGCGGTGGGGATGCACAGCATAGCGAGGGAGAGATTGCGCATGTTGGTCAGTCCTGTTTTAAAGAGTACTGTACCGGGAGGCAGAGAGGGGAGGCATGTAAACAACAACTTTTAGAAGGGTGAGCGTTTAAAACCTTTCTTATTAATGACTGCGGCAAATCCACCCTGGGGGCCGATCCAGGGGGCAGAGATGGGCTGGGGGGGGGGGTGTGCTGGGCTAGGGGCCGGGGGCGGTGCAGGCGGAGGCCAGGGGTTAGGGGGTGGTAAGGGTGATATGGGCTTGGTAGATTACAACTTGGCCAGCAGGAGCAGGGTTCGAGCTGGAGCCGAGGCTGGCTTTGGGCGGCAGAGCCGGGAGTCAGGGAGAGGAAGGTGTGCTGATGAGGCGGGAGGGCAAAAAAGCAAGCTAGAAGGCTAGAGAGCTGGCGGGAGAGGTGGGGAAGGACAGGGAGGCGGGCTGCCTGTGCGGGAGTAGATGGGGGTGGGGGTTCGAAGACCGCCGGACCTGACCCGAGTCTCATTTTGCTGGTACGCAGCACGTCCTGGGCACTTGGGTGTTCGGGCTTTGGCTGGTGCACATGACCCTCGGCTCACGTGCTGGGGGCTCTCGCGCCGCCCAGATACCTTTCTCCTTCGCTTTTTGCAGGCTTCCCCCCATACCCCCTCATATTTCTCATCTTCATCCCCTTTTCCACCCCAAGCTTGGGCCGGACCACTTTCCCGAGTGCTCTCTGCACCCTGCGTCCTGGAAGCAGGAACTGGGGTGGGGGTGGGGGGTGCAGATTGAAGGAGAGGAAAAGGATCCTCGGTATTCGGGGTGGGCGGCACTGCCCAGGTGAGCGGACGACCGGCTGGTTAGCCGCTGGCGAGTGCTGACGCCCCTGGGGAGGGGCTGCGGCCCGGGTGTGGGGGCGGCGGTGTCCTGGGGTGACGCGCGCTGTCCCCCGCCCCCTGCCCCCGGCAGCCGCGTGAGGGCCGGGCGGGCGCGAGGAGGAGATTCGCTGGGAGTGCAGTGGAAATGTACCCGCGGCGGCGGCGGCGGCGGCGGCGGGCGTGCGCAGCAGAGCGGACTGACTGTAGGGGGCGTGGCTGTTTACCTTCCTGCTAACTCACCGTTCGCATCCCGCTTCTCCGGGGGCGTCTCCCCCTACCTCATTTCCTTACCCACTGCGTTCTCTCCGAGTTCCTGCCTCCTAAGAAGGATGGAGTGGCCGAGGCATGGCCTGGGGTGCAGAGACTTCTCCTCTTCCCTTCCTCCCACCCCCCCCCCAAAAAAGGCAAAGAGATTACAGGGAATTAGGATGCTGGGGAAATCCCACTTGATTTAAAACCAATCCCACACCCACCTCTCTGCGGCAATGTCATTGAGAAGCTTCCCCCATCTTCATTCTTCTCTAGTCTAGTATTTCTGCAGTTGCGTCTTTTAGATTTCATTTCTTCCATTCTTTTCCTTCCTTTCTTCCTCCCTTCCTCCCTCTCTCCCTGCCTCCCTCCGACGGGCAGAGGTTTTGTCGCTTTTCAGAGTCTACTGCCTTACCTGGTAGCCCCAGTTCGGTCTCAGCCCTCCCTACTCCCCAGATGCATTAATGTCCTCTCAGCTACCCCCGGTCATTCCACCGAAGCCACAGGATTGGTGCTTGTGGCAAGCGGGGCCATTGCTATGGCTTCACCAACAAGGAGCCAATATTGTGTCTTATGTTGTGTCTCCTCACCTCCCCTCCCCTCCCCTCCCCCCCACCCCACGAGCAGTCTGCTCACCGAGGACAGGAAGAAACAGTCCTGTGAAACCTGCCTTCCAGGGTTCACTGCTTCCCGCTGGTTCTAGAGACAACCCCTTTCTTCCCCCGGTCACCCGGGGGTCTCTCTAGGATAGTCAGTAAACACACTCTTTTCCTCCGATTACCCCTTGGTGAGACCCGACCTCTCTCCCCTCCCCCCTTCTGTCTATCACTAGGCAGCCAACTCTTTTTGAAGGTGTTGTTATGTATTCCCTCTCACCTCCTCCCTCCCTCCCCTCCCCACCCCCACTCCCTGGCATAGCATTCGGCCCTCTCTCTGACCAGGTTCCTGTTGACTTCCTGAGGCTTGCTCTCTTCGTTTTGACCAAGGACCGACCCACCTTCCCTCCACAGCCTTCTGTACCTTGTCCCCTCTTCTTCCCTACTGAACTCCCTTCTTGCACAGAACCGCCTCCTGACTCCAGTGGGCTGAATCACGCCAGCTTGCTCTCCCATTCCCTTCCTCTAGGGGCGAGCTGGAGGCGTCCTAGATGGATCTTGTGCACTTTTTAAAAGATTGGCAGAGGGCCCCGTGCCCTGGTGCATGTGTTTTTGTAACGCTTGCTGGTCCAAGAGGGACTAAAGTGCTAGTCTTAGACTGTAAAGGAGGAGGGGAGGGGAATAACCTCCCGCCTTTCCTGTCTCCTCATTCTACGTTATTCTCTAGCAAAAACAAAATGAAAGTCCTTCTGCCTGAGTTGGGAGACTGGGTCTTGAACTCCTTTGAACTTTTATCTAGGCTCTTAGTTGAGGAGAAACTTTATTCTTTATAGGAAATTTACTTTCTGGAAGCTACGAACGTTTAAGAAATTTAGGGGAAGAAAGATATTTGTCAGAAACCCAGATTAAGGGATCCTCTGCATCCCTGTTTCCTGGGGGGCACTCACAAGATGACTGGCCCTGAGCATTCATCCATACGGGGACTTAACCCTGTGGCCCCAGATCCTCTCTGCTGGCAAGTAAGCCAACTCCCCTGAAAACGAGGGACAATTCCCCAGAAGTTGATTGGGGTTCTGCCTGAGGCTGCAGTAAACTTGCTAGAAGTTTAACTTTGTTAAATAGTGATTGCTGTTCACTGCTGGGATTCCTTCCCTTTCTCTGACGCTGCTTTCAGGTGAATGTTTGAAAACCGGAGTCTGACTAGTAGTCCTGGGTAAATAGCCACAGGCAAGGCAATGAGATTAACCCCCTGGCTGGTAATATTCCCAGTAGGACAGTTGGCTGAGGTTCTCAGGTGCAACAACTGCCAATTTGGCCTGTTTGGTTTGTTCCTAAGATACTTAGGGTAAGAAGTTTCCTCCACTTTGGCCTTAGTTAGCATTCAGGTTTGGGTTTGTGGGGAAAACTAGATAGCTCAGAATAAAAAATAAAGGGAAATCAATGAATATAAAACTTCTGGGAGAGGATAGAAATGTGCCAATGCTACTATTTAGATTAAAGGCAGCAAAAAGAGACTTTGAGGTCAGTATGTAAGTAAACTGACCCAGAGTGGAGGACCATCTAGTCTTATTCATACCAATCAGTGAACATTTATTAATCCCTGCAGTATTTTAGGCACTGTACTAAGCACTGAGGATTCAAAAAGAAAAAAATAATTCTTTTTTTTTTAACATACCTGGTCATCCATTCTTTGCCTAAAGACCACCAGTGAGGGGCAAGCCCTCTTCTTGAGGTAGCCTATTTTTACCTCATTATACCATTGTATCCATTTATTTGTTAGGAAAATCTAGATTTTCCAATTGAGAGCAGAACAAAAGTAATCCTGAATGCTCTCTCTCTTCATTTTTCAGATGAAGAAAATGGGGACCAGAGAAAGGAAAGGATGTGTTCAAAGACACACATACAGCTAGTGATAGAACGAGGATGACCTTACCCACCAACTCCACTTATTGAGAAAGTTTGTATTTAAAAGAAAAACATTTTTTGTTTTACTTGGGTATTTCAATTGCTCCAATTATTACTGCTGTTTTGAGTTTTAACTGCAAATGTCTCCAAAAGGGAAGCACTTGTTTTGGTCTCTGAAAAATGCAATAATAAATGTTTGTTTTGAGGGTGTTTGGCTGTGGTTTCTGTTGGCACTTAGAGAGGCAAAGTAGGTGATGTTTGGGCCTAGCACAGACCAAATGTTCCCAGAATATTTTTCTCATCCCAAGAGCCTTTTTTTCTTTTCTGATTTTCCTGAGTAAATGGGCAGTAAGTAGCACAGTCACAAATTGTACCCAATAACAGAAGCACAAATTGAACCTGAGAAAAAGCAAGGTGTCATTTGGTAACTGGCACGGGTGTCAAGTAATAACAGACCCAGACACATTCATAAGCCCTCCCTACTTGCCATTAATCATGCTAACATCTAGACTTAAGGTATTGACTTCTCTCTCCCTGTGTGTTTCTGTTTTGATATTTAGTGGTTACCAATGTTTAGGACTCCACTTTACCTTAGGAGCTTTTAAAATGCTACTCATACCCTTTTGGGAATCCGACTGGGACCCAGAGCATATAAACTGATTCCACAAGGTAAAGGTCTTGAACTGGGCCTAGAATCCATTTTCCTCACAATTCCAAGGCTACTAATTCCATTGTCTGGGTCTTTCCAAACCAACTGATTTCCCTACAGCCACAGAAATAGCCGCACACCTGTCATCACTCTTTCAAAGCCTCCTTGGCAGTATTCAGCATCTATTGTGCATGCATTGACTACATGCTACTTTGAACCTCCATTCTACTTTATTCAATTATCTCTGTTTACTGGGGGGACCAGATCTTACTACTATTGTGCCAAACCAGTCCAGGGAAAAGCAATGATTATTTCTTTCCTATTAGTGGTGAGTTATCAGTTTCTATCTATAAACATTTTATAGTTTTGGTATATACTATTACTTCTCTATCACTAGAAAATAGTGTCTAGGACATGTCCAAAGAATCATAGAGTTGGTCAACAAACATTTAATTAAGTGACTACTATGTGTCAGGCACTATTCACTGGGAATTCCAAGAGAGGCAACAAGTAGTCCATGCCCTTGATGAGCTTACAATTTACAAATGATTATGTATAAATTAGATATTTAGAGGATAAATTGAAGAAAAATTCACAGAAAGAAGGTGTCAGCATTAAAGGGAATTGAGAAGAATTGTGAGCTAGCTAGTATTTCTATAGTGCTTTAAAATTTTCAAAGTACTTTACAAATATTCATTCCTGGGAAGTAGATTCTGCAATTATCCTCATTTTATAGATGGAGAAGCTGATGTAAGAAAAAATTATATTGCCAGAGTCACACAGGTTGTGTCTGAGAATAGATTTGAACTCAGATTTTTCTGTCTCCAGATCAAGCTCTCTATCAAGTACCATGCTACCTGGCTGCCTCTGTGTGTGTGTGCATACATACATATATCACACACATAGAGAAAGAGACCCATAGACAGAATGTGAGTTCTTAGAGATGTCAGGGACTTTTTTGTTTTTATGTACTTCTAGTATTTTAACACAGTACCTGGCATGTGGTAAGTGCTTACTTGTTGTTTGACTTATTGCCTCTGGAGGCATCCCGTCCGGGAAATCTTGAAGCTAGCTATCTCCTTGTTAGATCATTGTAGAAGATTCCTATTGATCACATACAGTTGGACTATCTTTTAGCTATTTCCTTCCAACTTTAAGATTCTGTGATTCTGTGAAGTTCGACACTAGAAAGTGTGTAAAGTCCAGGACCATATATTACACTCTAAAAGAAAACAAATGTCAAAGTTTCAGCTATGAATGACAAAATTATGGATATTCCCATTAAAGGAGAGTTACCATCTTCAAGGAATTAAAATACAGTTAAACATCTTTCACAATAAAATCATGCTGAAAGGAGTTGAATCTGTCATTGATGAATATCTGATTCCTAAAGAATCTTAACTTGATATATTAGGTGGAGAGAGCCTAAGAGTCCAGAAAGACCTTTGTTTAAGCCCTGTCTGCAACACACCCTGGTTCTTCGACCTTGGGCTTAACTTCTCAGGTTCTCAGGAAGATATCTTAAGATTCAGAGGTGGAGTCATATATAGAAGGCACTTACTGTATTAGAGATTCTAGTGCACCACTAATGAAATGTTAGATCCAGTCCAAAAGCATGCTAACTCATGATAAATAAGTCTCCTCACCCCTTCACCAGTGTCAAACATGCTTACACATTGCTTGCCTTGGGATCCTCCATAGTTAGAAGAACTGAGATTTTTCCCTTGCAAGAAAAGCTGACAGGTGGCTGTTTCCAGATTCAGGAAAGCGCTAATCCTGTCGTTCTCTGTCTCAGACCATATCTGGAGCATTGTGTCTGGATCTGGGTGCCAAACTTTAGGAAGAAAATTGACAAGCTAGAGTGCTTCCAGAGATGAGTGAAAAAGATAGTGAAAATACTGAAGACCTGTGCCACATGGGGATCACTTGAAGGAAGTGGGGGTTGTATGGAAAAGGGAGTGGAGAACTTAATCATTGTCTTCAGGTATTTGAAGGGCAGGTTGTGTCAAAGAGGGTTTGCATTTGTTCTGTAATGTGGTTGGTCCTGTGGACCAGAATCAGAAATAGTAAATGGAATTGAAGAAAGGCTGGTTTTGAAATGTATAAGGAAACATTTCCTAATAGAGTCAGTCAGAAGTGAAATGAACCGCTTGTGAATGGAATGAGTGCCTCCCCACTGGAGGACTTCACAGGAGTTGGAGGGAAAATTCTGTCCAGTATGGGATTGGCCCAGATGACTTCTGAAGACTCCTCAAACTGAGTTTATAAGACTGCCAAGTAGTCCACGTTTACTTCCTAAACTCCAGTGACACTAAGGAGCAGAGATTGTTCAAAGAGCTCTTAGATGAGGAAGACTTTACTTAAATGGGACTTTGGGCATTGATACATAAAATTTGCTTGTTGGCTTCAGAGTATTGTGTCAGAAAGCCAAATAACTTCATTTTGACCTTGATCCAAGAGGGATGGAAACACCTGAGTTGGGTTCAACTCTGGTCTGTAGTACTTCAGGAGATTTGGGGGCTCTAAGTGACTTTAAATAGGATTAAATGACCTGTGGCTTGAAAGTCACCAGTTAACTTGAGAATGCACTTTTTCCTATCTGTGTGTTTTTCCTCTCCTAGTAGCAGATAGAAAAGAAGCTTTCTTGCCTGTTTTGAAATTGAGTCTGAGATGGGGGGTGGGGAAAGGGAGAGGGGAGTAGGATAGATCCAGAATCTTCAGCAAAGCCTAAAAATATAGAGACAAGATCAAGAGATGTTCAGAGACACTGTTTTATAACTGTTTGTTTACTAAACCAGTTTTCTAAGCTGCAATTATTGTCTCCAGGAAGACATTAGAGTTAATGAGGCATATGAAAGATTGGGGTCTCTGACCCCTATCTTAAAGTGGTTTAAGAATGTACAGATCTTATTTTCTGTATAATTCCATCTTTCTTATCATATAAGATGTCCTAGAGCAGGTCTGTCCAGGCAAAATATCATTAAATTGTATTAGCATCATGGTATAGTCAGGGAGAAGACTTTGTTTTCTTTTTTAAAAGATTGTGTTTGGAATTGAAGATTATCTTCTCAAGTGGCTTTATTTTAAAAAGAAAGTCAGACATTGCTCCAAATTTCATGGAAGGCATCCAACCCGCACCCTGACCCATAGGGAGGAAAAAGAGGGAAGCCTGAATTTGGGGTCATTTTAATGTGTTTAGGAAGGGGGGGAGCACCAACCACAATCTAGTGTTAACATCTAAGGTCTGAAAGGCTTATGTTAGTACAGTCTACTGGAGGGTGTTCATGATTATATTTGTGGGTAGGTGTTTGAGTTTATTTGGGGAACAGCCTTTAAAGGGCTGGGAGTTGAGCATCTGATGGCAACTGTAAATATTTTAGAAAAGCCGAAGTTCACAAAAGGGGCTCCAGCTAAGATGGGCAGCCTGTGGTGGCCATGACTATTCTGCCATGAAAACATCTGCCTCCAAATTGTAGCCCTGTTACTTAGCTGATATTGATAATTAGCCAAGAACTTGACCAAATAAAAGCAAATAGAAAATATTTGGAAGCCTGCTACAGAAATGTGGCAAGATCTAGGAAAACAAGAGGAGATTCAGACTTGCTCATCATATCCCTGCTGTGGCCCCTTCTCTTGAACCAGGCAGGGAGCCCATAGTGAGCCACGGAGGATAGAGGGCTACCTTGAGGTCTTTCTTAAGGGGATGCAGAGAACAGCACAACTCAGCACTTTTCAGTATGCCACTAAGCTCAAATGGAAATATGGGTTCTGTAGTGTTTCTGATGGTGTCAGGCAGGAAAAATCTACACTATCAAAACTGAGACATAGGATCATAATTTTAGAGCTAGAAGAGATGTCAGAGGTCATTTAGTCCAGTCTCTACATTTTATAGATGAATAAACTGAGATTCAAGAAGATTCAGAATTACCTATATTCTGAAAATTAGTGAGTGCTAGAGCTAGTGTATCCATGCCCTCAGACTTGAGATCCATAAGTACATCTGTTACACCAGGAATTAAGTTCAACTTTATAAAAATGAAGAAAGGGAAGTCCTAAGAAGGAAGGACAAGGCAACATGATAAGCGAGTTCATGGCAGAAAGACCAAATCACAGCTTTCTAGATACTCAGGGCAGGTAGCCCAGAACTTTCTTTGCATTCTGTATTATAGAAAAAGGAATACTCTAGACAGCAGGAGCTACAAGGCAACTTAATGTGCTTATATATTTTTCACTTTGAAGGATTCTTAAAAGTCCAATAAGCAGAAATATTTATTTCTATCTCTACATAATTATGTGTGAGTGTGCATTTGATTCTAATGAAATCTATCAACAATCACTTATTAAATGCTATCTCATGTCAGGCACTCTTATGTCCTGGTGATAAAAAGACAAAGATGAAATAGTCCTTATAGTTAAATATAGATGGATAGTGGTAGGAATAGGACCTGTGATTTTCCTTAATAGCAAGATCTTTCAAGTGAAGAAATACCATCTACCTACTTAAATCAGCCCCTTCTCAGTAACTTACAGTTTTAGAGCTGCCTGGAGCACTGAGAGGTTAATTGACTTCCCTAGGGAGTATACTTCCCTGTGTCCAAGATAGCCAGAGTTCCAAGCATACTTTGCTTTGTATCACACAACATGCTACTTCTCATTGAGGCTTAGCCACAAACATGTAGACAGACTTTGTTTGCCCTATTAATGTTTGCCACAAAACAGGATTCTAGTTACTTCACATTATTAGAAGAATATTGACAAACTTGACCTACCAGGACAGCCTCAGCTGTTCAGCAGAGGCTGTCTATCAATAAGAGACCTCTAACCAAAGCAGACAAAAAGCATTTGGAGGAACTGGGAATTTCAGTTTGGAGGAGATAGAGAAAATCGAGCTGTTTGCCCACATCTCAAAGATTATGTGGAAAAAGGAAGAGACTCTGGCTTCAGAAGGGAGAACTATGACTAATGGATAGATGTCATAGGGACGCAAAATATAGACTGGATAGGAGAATGAACTTTTTAAAGTTAGAGTTTTCTAAATAGGCTGGTCATCACCTAGTTTTTCCGAGACTGAAAGATTCTTTTGGATTATAGATTATGGGAGATTGAATTAAAAGACTTTTGGTGTTCCTTTGGTGATTCTGTGAATTATTTGGGACTTTTCCCAAGAGGTTATAGTTTTTGAAAGCTCAAAAACCCTTCCTTTAAGATTTTCTCAAGCACTCTTAGATATCAACTCTCTCTTCCAACAGAAAAGACTTAGTAGAAGAAAGAAGTTTGTCCAAGGACATTGGTAGCATCAAGGAATTTAGATTTGAACTATATACTCTAAGTCTTTGTCCTTTTCCACTATATTATGAACAGTTCTCAAGCTTTATCCTTTTAGAGTAAAGCTTTAGTTCCTGTAAAAATGTGGAGAGAGAGAGAGAGGTCATCACAAATTTTCTAATATTTCTTTGTGACAGAGTTTATTAGGAGCTAATCCTTCAGTTCACATTTATGAATTACCTGCTTCAGGCTGGACACTTTTCCATTACTGTATATACAGACATCACATTTCTCCTTCTCCTCCTTTTGCTTGAGGTCATTGCCCTCAATTAGCTTACATTCTATTGGTGGGTAGATTTGGATGGGGGGGGGGGGAAGGAACTGGAACAAGTCTGGCCCCTGAGTGAGAGAATGGGAACAACATGAGGAGGGAAAGAGGGAAATGATCCTGTGTCATCTCAAGAGATGGACTATTTCTGTGACTTTATAGAATGAGCCCTTATGTTGTGAAAAAGTTTGATTTGTTGGAGAGGTATTTGGAAAACTGTGTTCAAAGGGAAAACACTGGCAAAAAAAGCCATCTTTCCAGCAAAGCCTAGTAATTATTTTAATTAAGTCACCACAAAATATGCTTTGTTTAATCACCTTCATTTGGATAGCACAAATGTTCCTCAAGTACTTCAAAAATATCCAGTGGTTTCCCTGCTGGAAGGCAGAAGCCAGAATAAGTACTGTGTGAATTGGGATAGGAGTATGCAGATGATTTAATAACTAGCTTGGAGTACCTGAAAGAGCATTTTTGAGAAGATAGTAGCCAAGTACTACTTTCTTTGAGGACAGAGCAAAAAAAAAGCCTTAGGGAACTGGATTTAGGTACAAACTGAATTTAGGTTAAATCTCTGGGCAAAAAGTCTTGAGACTGAGTAAAATTTTAGGAACTTAGAATCACAGAATCTTAGAGTTGACAGGGACTTGAAAGACCGTCCCATACCTGAACAGGAATCCCCTAAAACATCATTCCTGAGGTCATGCAGCCTTGAAGACCCCAGCAAAGGACAGCTCACTGAGTCAGCCCATTCCATTTAGAACCTGCCCTGATTGTTACCCTGGACAGAGCAGAGCAACTTTATTTTTTCTTCTAAATAACAGCCCTTCATATATTTTGAGGCTAGCTTATCACATTTGCTCCATGACTTTTCTTCAGAGATAATAAAACAAGAGAGCAATAGCATGAAAATATAAAGAGGAGAGAATTCAAAAGAGTTGATTAACCATGTCAGTTTCTACAGAGAGATCAGGAAGGATTGAGCTTGTGAAGAGGGCATTGGATTTAGCAATTAAAGGAAGGTTGTTAATTTTTGGAAAGGGAAGTTTCAGTTGAAAGATGATTCTAGAAACCATATCACTGAGGATTTAGAACTGAGTGAGCAGAGAAGAATTGAGACTCCCAGGCTTTCTCTAGAACTTTAGCTATGAAGTGGAGAGAGATGGGGTGATAGCTAATAAGAATGTCAGGATCAAATCAGAATTCTTTCATTTGGTTTCAGTGGAGGAGGGAAGGAGGGGGAAAGAGGATGGGTGTAAGAAGGTATTGTAGAGGTAGAAACTGAAAAAACTTGGCACTTGATTGGATATGGGTAGTAGAAGAAAAGTCAAAAATGTCTCATGGTGTAACTTAGGTAGTGTTTCAACCAAATAGGGAAATTTGTCAGGGAGAGGTTAAGGGAAGCAGGAGGAGAGGAAATCTATTTTGGACAAGCAGAGTTTAAGATATCTGTTAGATAGGAGATCATTATACACTTCAACAACAATACTGTATGAGGATGCATTCTGATGGAAGTGGATATCTTCAACATAGAGAAGATCTAATTCAGTTCCAATTGATCAATGATGGACAGAATCAGCTACACCCAGAAAGGAAAAACTGGGAAATGAGTGTAAACTGTTTGCATTTTTTGTTTTTCTCCCCAGGTTATTTTTACCTTCTAAATCCAATTCTTCCTTTGCAACAACAACAACAACAACAAAATTCGGTTCTGCACATATATATTGTACCTAGGATATACTATAAGATATTTAATATGTATGGGAATGCCTGCCATCTAGGGGAGGGGGTGGAGGGAAGGAGGGGAAAATTCGGAACAGAAAGGAGTACAAGAGATAATGTAAAAAATGTTATAATTTTAAAAATTAATAATAAAAAAAAGATAGAAGTTAAAAAAAAAGATATCTGTTAGATAGCTGGTAATACAAGACTAGAGTAGAGGGAAGAAAGTAGAGCAGAATATTTATCATCAGCATAGATATTATTTTGAGAGAAAAGACTTCAGTATATTAGCTTGGGGGTTTGAGACAAAGAAGAAAGAATCAAAAAGGATAAGAACTAAGAAAAATCAGTTGACAGTAAAACCAGAAGAGGAGAGAATACCTAGGAGAAGAGGGTACTGTGTCAAAAACTGGAAAGCTGAATAGAATGAGTATTAAGAAAAGATCATGGGATAAACAATTAAAGAAATTTTTGGTTGCCAGATTCAGCCTAGTGGTAGGATCAGAAGCCAGATTGTGAGAGCCTGAGAAGTGAATGAGAGGTGAGAAAGCAGAGACAAGGAATTTTTCAAGGACATTTGGTGTGAAAGCCAGTCAAGGAGCAAGTGATAATTTTGATATTGCAGTTCAAATACAAATAATAATAAGTATATATTGCAATTTTAATTAGAAATAAAGTTTTCATCCCATAGTTTCTATTTTCTTTGCTTTTGGGGGGGGGGGGGAGGAGAATGCACTTTGTCAACTGACACTACCTGGTCCTTTGAGTTATTAAATTACCAAGTCACAATGGAACTAAACAGGTGACAGTTTCTTCATTGCATTAGGATTTCTACTTAAACCTATTTATTATTCTTACTTTTTTACATTTATATATAGATATCTGAGACAATTGGCTTTATTGCCTTATGTTATCCTTTACCATTAATTATACTGTCCCTCTTCTCATGCTTTGTGCCAGTTTGTCAGTTTTATGTGAGATATTTTTTCCTTTCTTTTTCAGTTTAAAGCTCTTAATGAGATTGACAAAACTTCAGGCATATATTTTTTTTTTTTTAAACTAGCTCTTCTTAGGTATATGTCCATCATTACCATATTTGGAAAATCTAAAGCCTATTCTGAGACCCCATATTCTTAGCCAATTATTCCCATCTCAGATGTTCTTTTCTCAAGTTCCTAATTTCAATCGGTAGTAGGAATAGGAATAGGGACTACACCTATGATTTCACTGTTATTACAAATGCTGGAGAGAGGAAACTTTCTACCAGTGCAGGCCTGTGTCTTGTCTATATTAAATAGTCTTACAGAATCAGAATTAGGGTTAAAGAGGTTAAATGACTTGCCTAGACTCACACAGCACAGATAGTATGTGTCAGAGGCAAGATTTGAACCTAGATTTTTCCTGGTTTCAAGCTCAGCTCTATCCATTTTGCCACATTGCCTCTTTTCATAGAACTACCAAACAAGGCAGCATCGAAAAATCCCAAACTCTTAAGTCTTTTTTGACCAGGGATTTATCACCTTAGCAATACTTTCTCGCTTACTTCTGGTGACATCATTTATTCTCACATGAATCTCCAGCAATAGATAGGTTTGACAAGTCCTAGAAGGTGTTCTTGTGTTCTGGATACAAGTTCCTGGAAGACAATAATCTCCCTCTTGTTTATGTTACAGTGTGAGGCAACCTCTTGGTAGTGAGTCATCTTTCACCACCGATACTCTCTTTCCCAATAGTACCTAAAGGGCCATATCATTCTTTAAAGAATAAGAAGCTACTTCCATTGAAGGCCCAGATCCCACCTTGGCAGAAAGAGCTTTAAACTTATTACTTAGCTTTAAATAGTTCATCGAAGTCACTTTAAAACTCTAGTCTTGAAATCTTTACTGTTTTTATTGAAACATCCCTTTATCCCTGTCCCTAGACCATACCACGTTCTTTCTAGAGAACATTTTCTCTTCTTCCCACTTCTGGCCCTAGTAAATGTAATAATAATCAATTCTGGTTGCTTCTTAAAAAGGCCTCTTGTCCCATTTCCCTTTCTTAGGTCTTTCCAAATCAAAACACCTTTCACTGGATGATTTCTTATTAAAATCGAAACATTTTGTGGTCTTTTTTATTTTTGTATCCTAGGGCTTTGCATTGTGACTGGGACATTGTTAGTAATTTTTTCTTTCTTTTTGGGATCTTGTTCATTTACTCTCCAACCTCCTCATACAGCTAGAATTCTGTCCTGTTGCCTCTTTGTTTCAGATCCCAAAGGAGAGAAGTCTTGTGACTGCCCTTTCTGTGATAGAGACCAATTTGCACTTTAAGCCCTTGTAGGTGCTAAGTTAGTACTGGTGGAAAGACAAAGCACATTTGCAAAATTCTCTTGGCCTCTTGTGCTTGCTGGGATCCAGATGCTCAGTCCTTTATCTTTAGTAGTTTCCTTGGTTTACTATTGTGTCTGGCTCCTGGGGCTCACTGTCTGGCTGCTGTGCTACCCACTTAAGTCACCAGAGGCACCTAAGAAAAGCCTCAGAGTATTTATGATAGGGCTTCCGGCCTTTCTTTAGCGCCTTTTAACTAGCTTTTGCCACCTCCTAATGTAAAGAAAAGCAAACAGCATCAAGGGCTGATTCAGAAGGAGAAATGTCTTTGTGTAATTATATTTATACACCTTGCTTCAGATTTCCAGATATCTCCTTGTATTTCCTTGGTTACTTGGTTCTCTGTGAAGTCACCTTTTTTTAATGAAGTATTTTTTGGCCAAATTAGTTTAGTGGTTAAACTTTCATGCTACTTGACATTAGGTCAAGGTAAATCCCAGCAAGTCCCATCAGCATTGTCTCATGTTGAGCCAGTATCTGCCTAATCATCTTTCAAGTGAGGTAGCTTTGTCATAGTGGAGAAGGAGACTGTTTGGAATTCATGCATTAAAAGAACATCTGCACAATAGAAATAAACTGACTTTCCATTGCTTTCCCTTGTGCCTCTTTTGTACCCCATTCTTCATTAAAATATAGCTCAAATACCCAGATGGATCTGTGATTCTATCAGATCATGGGATTTTAATATTTCTTCCCAAAATACAGATCATCCATGTTTATTAATTCTGTACCATTCTTGTCCATGTCTTCCCATCTGTTTATTCATCCCAATGTGTAGGGATTCCCACATGCTTTATCTTGACATTAAGAAGATATGAAAGGATAATTGGGAGCAAACATTGATTATTTCTTGCTTTTATCCTGTAACAATCCTGCCTATTTCATTCTTTTTCTGATGACATCCATTACTTTCATAAGTAATTCTGTTTGTGATTGCAATGTACTTATAAATTTCATTGTCTCCTCCAAGTGATCTTCATTTTCAGTTCACATGAGGTAGTAGTGTGTCAGGTGCTACTGTCGTGCCAACCCCATTAAAGGATGTTGACATTTAAAAGATGTATTTTTGTTTGGAATCAGCAAAAAAAAAGTTGTAATTTTCCAAAGGCATTCTTCCTGGCCTTCTTCCTTTTAACTCTTTATCTCTCTCATTGTTCATATACAATAATTGTTCAAGATATACATACTGAGGGGCAGAAATTTAGTTTCTCTGTTCTGTTGCATATTATAGCCTAGGTAATAGGCATTTTTCATCCACTTTTCCCCTAGTGGATCATTACTATTATGAATTTCTTTTCCAATATAATTTCATTGAGCATATTAATCTAGTTTCCATTGAATCTTTGTGCATTCATAGTAAGTTGTAGTAGTTTTTGTTAAGTATTTGTTAAATGAATGGGTAAAGCAGTCTTTGATCAGTTGTCACCGAATATTATAGTTGGAAAAGACTTCAGTGGCCAACCTCTCTGTGTCATTGACAAAAGGTCATCATGGTACCACTAAATCTCTTCCTTTGGTTCAGATTTAACCATGGGGTTAGCTTTCTTGGAGCCATTTCATGAAATTTGAAGAGTTGTTCAGTGAACCCGAATTTGATTCCTGCTTGTAGATACTGTGTGAGTCTGGGAAAGACTTAATCTCTTTAGGCCTCAGTTTGGCTCATCTGAAAATGGTAATGATATCTGATTGTTATGAAGATCAGTTGAGATTTTATATATATGTACATATATTATTGTATATGTTATATTACATATATATATATCTTTTTACAAACCTTAAAACAAAAAATAATTTTAGTTATTATAATTTCCTTTCCCAAGGCTAGAATCCCATCCTGGATTCCTTCCTGGGCCTTTACACATGTTAATGAATGAATGAAACTAGAGGAAAGAATACCTTTGTAATGTAAACAGTTCCCTTCCTTTCCCAAGATAAAAGAACTCTCTTAAAGCTGCTTTCCTTCTCACTCCTCTAGCTGGACCTCGTTTGCTTGTCTTGCCTGGGAGACTAGGTACCCTCCTAAAGGTCTGCCACAAAACCTGGCCACACTGCTGCTGCTGTTCTTTCCCAGGTACAACAGCTGGTTGGCTGGATGGTTCAGAAGGTTTCCAAGGCCACAGGTGCCTAAGAAACTTGGCTCTGCATGCTTAAAGGAGTTCCCCACTTCTCTTCCCTTCCTCTTCTGCCATCTTGGCTCCTGGTATGAGACTTCTCTCTGTCCCTACTAGATATTTCACCTGGATAAAATTTTGTATGGGAAAGAAATGAGGATGGGAAATGCTGGCCCTGTTTTGCCCACCCTTTAGCTTTAAATTTTAAAACCAAAGCCTTCCCCCTTTCCTCTTGGGACTTGAGGGTGGATTTGTTTTGAACTTGTTTTAAATGCCTGAGAAGTGAGTATTTGTAGGTTTTGGGGGGATGTGCTGATATCCAGAGATAACAGTGATTTGCTTCTATAATGAGTTCCCTGACCAATGAGTATAATGTTCACTTTTTTTTTTTTTTTTTTCAGATGGAAGAAAAGAGGCGAAAATACTCCATCAGTAGTGATAACTCTGACACCACTGACAGTAAGACCTTTAATATGATAACAAAGCTATTCACCTTAAATTGGGAAAGCATTTGAATAATTACTTTGTTGGGGGTGGAGGTGAAATTGCCCTTGCTGGGAGGTTACTTTGCTGTAAATTATACATGGGCTTCAGTATTTTGGAGAAGTTTAAAAAAACAATTGGACTCTCTCCTCAGGGATGTCTATCAGTTTATACTATGTTCTGGATACCCAAGTTTAAGGGTAGAACACCTTATAGAACCAGCATGTCTAAGCTTCCAGTAGGGAGACTTGGGGAAGGGTATAAGGGAGGAAGGAACAAGGGGGAAGGGGAGAAAAGTGAGGTGGGATCAATAAGCATTTATTTAGCACCAATTCTATGCTAGGGAATATATATAGAATAGAAAAGTCCCCCTGCTCAAGGATCTTACATTCTATGGGGAGAGATGATGAGTATACATGGTGATTTTATAGAGGGAAAGGCACTAGTACTTGGAAGGAGAGAAAAGCAGGAAAAGACTTTATGGAGGAGGTTATGTTGAATTATGCTGACCTTTGGTGAAAACTAAGGATCATAGACTTTTCTGCACCCCAGAAAGTTATCTGGACTGAGTTAGGGAATGAATAGTTGATAGAAATTCTGCAGCTCAAAGCACTTAATAGATTCCTTTTTTAGATATGTAGTATCACAAACAGAAAGTAATAAAACCCTTACATTCACAGAAAAGAAAAACTGAGGCCTAATCAATCATAGAACAAAATCAGAGATTTTCCTACCAACAGTTTCATGTTGTCAAAAATAAGCCATTTTGGTATATTGTGCTAGATATCAGCTGTCACGGGAGAATCCCATGATTAGTCTACAGTAGTGATTGGAAATCTTTTAAAATCACATGACAACAATAATTCTCCTTGACTTATTTATTTATTTATATATTGAGCTTCATCCTTATAGAGTATCTCCTCATTTACTCAGTTCTTACAATGGTAAAAGGTCAGGAATCTGCATTCTACCCTTTAATCTTCCACTCACTGTGTTTACAGCCTGAGACTAGAAACTTACTTTATTTGTTTGTTTGTTTTGAGCCTCACTAATCTCTTCTATAAAATTAGGACTTAGCCTCTACACCTTCTAGCTCTAAAGGCAGGTATCAACTGTTATTATTATAGATGATGAAACAGGCTGAAAGTTAAAGCTCTTTGTCCAGTGTCATCTGAAGCATGTGAGAGAGGGAGGACTAGGATTCATTGGAGCTTCTAATAATGAACCCTTTACACATCACCATTCCTTTGAGTGTCCAGCTCACAGATGACCTTGGTCTTGGAATTTGCTAGTCAAGAGAAATGTGTTTAGAGGAAGGCTTTGGGGCATTGTTGTTATAAATAAATAAAAGTTGTACTTATGGAAGATGCATTCACTTGCAGGAAAGAATACCCCTGCTGTTCTCACTTTCTAGGTTAAAATTCTTCCTCTTCCTCCTCTCCCCCTCATTTCCCACCTATGATTAGACTGTTTGTTTCTTGATCTAAAGAACCTGTATTCCTTTCTGGCCCAGGTCAGCCAACAGATCAACAACTGGAAAAGTTTAGAGGCCAGGCGAGAAGAGGCAAGATATAAAAGCTTTAAAAGTCAAGTTAAGATTTTGATCTTGGGGAAGACTAGAGCCCCTGGAGTTTAATGAGGAAAGGGTAGGGGGAGTTGAGGTGACCTGGATTTGGATAGCTGAGTGGAATATGGATTGGATTGTGGAGAGACTGAAGGCAGAGAGACCTAAACTGCAGTTTAATAAGATACTAAAAAAATGTGAGAATGGAGATCTGGGGAGAGGTCAGGGCTGGAGAAGTAGATTTGAGAATCATCAACAGAAAGATGATAATTGAATCCATAGAAGCCCTGTGAAGTGCGTATTGGGTACACAAAGTTGAAAAGGGAACATAGTCCCTGTTGAAGAGTTTACATTATAACAAGGGAAACATACTATACTGCACTACAAGACACACACACACACACACACACACACACACACACACAAACTTGAAGAAACACAGATATCAGTTTCCAATGAAGGCAGAATTCTGGCCTTGAAATGAGGGCTTGGGAGAATTTTTTCCAGATATGAGCAAGTTACTTATAAAAAGGTGAAGAGGACTAAAGAATGTGAGAAGTAGTGAAACTATACAGATGGATAATGGAAAAGAGTGTTAAGGAATGGTAGCACTTAGGTTGAGGGGAGCCTACACTTTTTGCACAAGGTAGGCTTTATCTGGCATTGTGCACTGGTCCTCTGTCCCTCAGAGTACTGCATTAGCAGGACTGTGGTAGCTTGAAATGACCAAGGGAGCCTTGGACTAGATGGGGGGAATTTAGGCCAATCTCTCACTCTGCTTGGTGAAGTTAGGTCATTTACTGCTCTTCTAATTGCCTTTTTTTTTTTTTGATCTGGTTGGTATTTGCAACAAATAAACTAAGGGGACTTTTAGCTCTGGAAATGTTATCTGCCCCTTTGGCCAAAAGCCAAATTCTCTTTTCCTAAAATGGAAAGCTAAGTGAGTTTGAGCCAGTGATAATCTGAAGCCTCAGAACCTTTATCACCAATAGACTTTGATATTCAAACTGAATGAAGAAAAACTTCTCCCTCCTATCACTGTAACTGGTTATAATTGTAAATAAAACTTTGATCTTTTTTGATGGCTTTATTTAGTTGAAAAAGGAGTATTGTTTTAGGAGGTAAGAGCTTTTTGTCCTGTGGTAGGAACTTGGTTCTGGGAAAGTAAGTGGAAACATTTTATTATTTGGTTTGGTTTGGGTGTTTTTTTTTTTTTTTTTTTTTTTTTTTAATACTCTTAGAGTGGATTATGGGAAGATAAGAAATTTCTGAATGGAGAAGTTGTAAAGGTTCTCACATAATATTGTTCAGGAGGTTGGATAGCTACAAGTAGGTTCTTTTCTAAATGTTTTTCTCTCCTCTCAAAGTCTTCTCTCTTCCATAAATGTTTAGGTTCCTCTCTTGACTTTAAAATAAAAGAATAGGACTGTTCAGCTATTTCCAGGAGCCTCTTTGTCACAATGTACATTTCCACTGTGTGATGACATTTTAGACTTAGTGATTGCCTGCTGCCACATTAAAGCTGACACTTGTAGTTGGACCTAGCAAAATTCCCCAATGTCTGGATGTGATCCTAAAGTTATACCTTCTAATTCATATTTGAAAGCTGTATCCAGTTTTTAACCCTATCCTTCTGATCAGTTTCGAAACAACTAAAGGGCAAATTCAACATTTCTGTTTCATAGATGAGAAAACATGTAATGGGAAAAAGTCCTTCAGACAATCATGGAGAAGACTGAGAGTGAATAGAGGACCTTAGGTTTCTTGGATCTCTAGCTGTCCTCTTAAATAACTGAAAGTGTTGGTGGGAAGAAAGACATGAGATACAGTGTTTCCTGAATCTTAATTTTACAGATCAGAGGAATATATACATCATTTAAGACTCAATTGACCTCCACCCAAGATCCCATTTCTTTCCATGTCTTTGTGGTATCTAGTTATCCACAAGAAGTTCAGAGTTTCCAGTAGCTTACTTAGACATTTTGGTTGATTGCTGCTTCCCTGGTTTCCTCAAAATTAGTCTATTATTCCATGGAAACAAATTGCTGTTTAACTTGGTTTAAATTTTAATTTTTAGGCAACTTTCACATACACTTTATTTGGTCTACTCCTAAAAGGTCATTGCTGTAGCTAAGGTTGGGATTACAGGGTTCTTTTTGTCCAGAGTCGATGATTTGGTCTTCCAGGTGGTCTGGGGCCCTCAAGAAGCTTTCCAGGTCTTCTGTGCTGGGAGGCATCTGGGTGGATAACCTTCTCTATTCCTTCTTTCTAGGTCACATCACCTCCAATTCAAGATGTTCCAAGATTCCCACCAACAAGCCCAGTTTGCCCAAGCAAAAAGAGAAGAAGCCATCAGAGGTGTGTCTGATTTCCTTCTTGCAGTTTCCTGGGGGTGAAATCTCCCCAGTTCCAGAGCTGTGGCTGGGGCTAGAACAGGAGGTCATTTTCCTTGAAGAATCACGAGAAAAAGTGTGGATTTATAGCAGACTCAGAAACTCTTCATAGTTCAGAGGTCAATATTAATCCTATGGAGCATAGAAGACACTTTGTTCATACGAGTCCATATAGAACACTTGTTATGAGTTATGTTCCATTCAGTATTGCTATGAGGGGAATGAGGGGAGGTTGATATATGGAGAAAGGATAAAATTTGGTTTCTGCCCTACCAGAACCCACAGAGTGGTTGAAAGCACTGATTAAATATTAAATGATTAAATATCTTAGATCTTGCACCCAATGAGGTCAGGCATAATGGCCTGAAAACTCTATTTAGGGTCAGAGAACCTAGGTCCTGCCTCTGCCATCATTTAACCTTCATCAAGTCAACCTTTATAAGCTTATTCCCTCATCTATAGAAAGAAGGGTTTGGCCTAGATGACCTCTGGGTGCCTTTCCAACCATATTCAAGTATTTTCAAGGTAAGTAGGAGAGAAGAGTTAACTTAAGTCTAACTTAAGTGGCACAAAAACAGAAAGGGTACTTTAAGGAGACCCCTTAGACTAGACATACAATTTTTTATTAAAAAAAAAAAAAGTCACATTTTCAGCCAGAGGGAGAAGAATCAGGAAGGAAGTCTCATAATACATTACATCTGAGAGACTTTAAAGATCATCTTTCTTATCTGACAGATGAAGAAACTGAGTCTCTGAGTAAAAAATGGACTTACACAAAGATGCGTGTTAAGTCAGTACTAGAGCCTGGACTAGGACCCAGATCTTGATTCCCAGTACAGAATTAGTAAAATAAACTTAGTTAATCCAAAAAAGGGTTCATGCCTTGCTTGCTTCGATATCATCCCACTGAGACTGGAGAATGCCTAAAAGGGGAGGTTGAGACTGGTTCTGAAGAAAGCTAGAAGTCTCTCCCACTTTGACTGGACTTATATTTTTTTGGGTGATAGATTGTTAGTATGGGGGGGGGGGAATGAGAAAGGAGAATATCTTCTGAGCTTTAGCTTTTGACTATATATCAGAGGTCCCTATCATCAAGGTTACACAGCACTTGAAATGAATGTGATCCCATCTGAGCCTTGACACTTTTTAATTGATGTTATCCATTTTTTACATAAAAGAAAATTGAGTCTAAGAGATGTTTACTTGTCATGATCACAAAGCTAAGATTTAACTTAGGCCTTCTTTTTTCTAAGTCTAGAACTTGACCTACTTCCTTTTTTGAAGATTTAGTATTAGTATTTTCTCCCTTCCATATCTACCTGGTCATGGGGAGCCAATGGGATGTATCAGTGGTATTTCAAATCCCTTCTCAAAATACTTCCTAGCTCTGTGACTGTGGGCCAGTCCCTGAGTCTTTTATTTGTAAAATCACAGAGAATGAGAAAATAGCATCTTAGATCCAAAACTCCCAGGAATCTCAGAAGCCAACTAGTCCAACCCCTTCACATTACAGATAAGGAAACTGAGGCCCAGGGAAGTTGTATAACTTGCCCAAACTCATATAGGTAGTAAATGTCAGAGTTGGGATTTGAACACAGGTATTTGAATCCCAAAGCCAATGCTTTTTTCACTGTAAAACACTTTGTAAACCTTAAGATGGTATGTAAATATTAAATATTAGTAATTTAACATCTTAGGCTCTGTACTCTCCAGGGAAAGACTTCAACCAGCTCTCCCAAAATCATTGTGAGAGAAAAAGCTAGATTTTCCCTGTGGCAGTAATGGGGGGAGGGGGGAAGTATTCAGAAGTATTATAATAACAGCTCATTTTTATGTAGTGCTTTCCGGATGACAAAGCATCTTCCTGTATATTATTTCATTTGGTTTTTACTACAGCCCTGTGAGGTAAGTAATGGAACTGGATAAGATGAGTAAACTGAGGCTCAAAAGTCACAGGTGAAAATGAAGGAACTAGGATTCCGATCTAGAGCTTATGATTTCAAAATCAAAAGATTTTTTTTTTTTGTCCTAATAGCTATGATGTTCTTAGCCCAAGTCCCTAGGTTGATTTTCCTAGTCTTAGTCATAGTTTGTGCTGTCTAGAAGCTTCTTCCTCCACATTTTTCTTACTCAACTCCAGATCTACACCAGGAGACACATTTTTCCAGGTAATTTGGAGATATGAATACCTTTATTGTGCAATAATTGCAACTGTTCCTTCAGACCTGTGTGAAAATCTTACCTAGCACAGTGCTGAAAAGCATGTCAGTATTTATTGGTGGAAAGCTGATGAAAAGGGATAGGAGTGGGGGGAACTGAGCCTTCTGAGACAGTTCTTCCCCTAAATTGTTCACTACCACCCACCATTCCCCTACATCTAGCCTCTCCTTTTTCTTCTCTATAACTTATGGTGGGCCAGAGATAGTGGGAGGGTGATAGGGAGCCAAGAAAAACATGAGAAAAATAGAGACATAACAGCCTATAGGGGAGCAGTGAATGACATTTTAATGTGAAAATTGCCTGAGAATAAGCATGGGTCTGTGTGGGCATGTGCCAATTATATGCAAGCAATGCTAATTTTTCCTAACTGCAGCAGAGGCCTGGTATAACATGCACCATCACCCCCCACCACAGACCAGCTCCTTTCAGTAAAAGCTGATACAGCTGAGTAGCCTATGTGAGGTGGGTGCTGGTCTCTGCCTACAGAAAGATTTTATTATGTTTTATATGAATGGTTTCAGTTTAATTCTATAAGCATTTATCTAAGGTTTCTTGTAAATCTAAATCTTATGATCTTATTAGTTACCTATTTTATGCAAAACAAACATGGAGGATTTAAGATTATTCATGCAGATAAGTATTCTCCAAGTTACTTTAAGGTAGGGGAGGAGAAGTAATAAACATTTCTATGGCACCTACTATGTGCTAGGCCCTGTGCCTTTACAAACATACTCTCCTTTGATTCTCACAACAACCCTGAGAGGTACATGCTATGCTATTATTTTCCCATTTTACAGTTGAGGAAACTGAAGCAAGTTAAGTGACTTTCCCATGACCAGAGAGCTAGCAAATCTGTGCAGTTATATTTGAACTCAGGTTCTTTTTTTTATTTTTCCTCTTTTCAACGTTAAGTGATTTGTGCAAGGTCACACAGCTAATGTCTGAGGCCACATTTGAACTCAGGTCTTGATTGCAGGGCTGGTGTTCTATCAACTGCACCATCTAGCTACCCCTCATCCTTGATCATCCCCTCCAAAAAAGAAGGAAGGTTTTCTTGACTCCAGGACCAATGTACTGTGCCACCTGGCTGCCTAGAACAATAAGGCAAGGAGTCAGAGAAAATTTCTTGAATTGAAGGAGCAAAGATAAGGAAGGGACATAGGATAGTCATGGAAGTGACAGCTGAGAATCCAGTTTTACTACAGCCTAGAGTGCTTGAAGAAGAGGGATAGAAAAGTGTGGGAGAAAGCTGATAGTTGGATTGTGAGATCCAAACTTCTCTGCCAGGCTGAGGACAATGGAGGAGCCACTGATGGTTTTTGAACAGGACAAGGACATGCCCATGTATGTGGTTGAGGAAGATTATTTTGGCAGCTATGTAGAAGACAGGTTGGAGAGGGGAAAGACTAGAAATAGAGCCTTTGAAATGGTCTACAATGCTACCTGGGTGAGAGGTGAGGAGACCCTCAACAAGACTGAAAGGAGGGTAAATAAAATGAATGGACATGACTTGGCAACTAGTTAAATATGAGTCATTAAAAGAGAATGATTGCAAGTTTAGGAATTTGGGTGCATAGGAAGAGGCAGAGATGCTCATAGTGGAATTAGAAAGTTCTCCCTTGAATTTCAAATGTCAAGGGCCCAGCTGCTTAAACTGTAATTCATAATTCTATGGGTTGGAACTTAATGTAGAGACCATGAAATTATGATTTATTATCAGCAAATGTTTTAATTTGTATTATATATTTGAATTTTATATATGTGGGGTCATGTAAGCATTTCTTTGGCAAAAAAAGAGTTGCAGATGGAAAAGGTTTAAGGATTCCAGGTCTGGTGGACATCTAGGAAGAATTCTAGTAAAGAGATTAGGTTTAGATGAAGTGTTTTGTTGTTATTTATTCATGGGAGCAGGTGTGGTTTTTAAGGGAGAAAGAGCAAGCATTCAGATTGATAGGAGAATTAAGAATCTAGGGGAAGGAACATTAATTATGGGGATAACAGTATCAAAAAGGAGAATTAAGACTGAGAAAAGGGTTTGGAATTTAGCTATTAAAAGATTGTTGATAACTTTTGGGGAGAAGAGTTTCTGTCAGGAAAAGAATCCAAAGCCAAATTTGTAAGGTTTAAAAGTAAGTGGAAGAATACAGAAGTAGAGGCAGGGAATCTAGTAAAAGGGAAAATAAGATGATAGCTTAAAAGGATAACATTCTAAAGGGAAGGATGTTTTTTAATTGTTAAGCTAATTTAATTGTTAAGCCTGTGCATGCCTGTAGGCAATATAGGAAGACTATAGATAAGGAAAAATTAAAGATGAAAAGGAAAGAAAGATCTAAGAACTAGCTCCTGGAGAAAATATCATGTGATGGGATTGTGAATTGTAATGTTCTGGTTTAGCATTCTGTAGGTCTTGGGACCAGTCTTCCTTTCAGCAGAGTAATCACACAAGAATAGCCAGGGATAAAGTCCAAATTCTTTTGTTATCTCCTTCACAGTCTTTCTCCTTTGCCTAGGCCTGGGCTAGCTTTCTGGAGGCTTTCAGACAAGCCTTAGTCTCTGTGGGGAAATGAAGACAGGCCAGCCACCACAGTAATGGGAGATGAGCAAATGTCTCTTGTCCAGTCCTTGTTGGTTCTTATATACTTTATTATAATTATATCATCCTAAGATGTCAATCTTGTAGAACTATATTAAGTACTAAGTACATGTACTGAACTAGAGAACTGTTAAGTATCATGCTAAACTATATAACCATCTCTCATCAATTCCTCTGAGTTAGCACCTTGTTTCAAGGATCCTTCTCCAGAGTTCTGGCTTTCTACAGTGAATACCCACGAGGATTGAACTTGTCAAAAAGAAAAGCTACTTCTTCCTCAGAGATAGAAATAAAGGAGAAGAAGAAGACTGGTGAATATGTAAGAACATTTTGAGTTTTGGCATTGGCAGATAAATGGGTTCTCTTTGGTAAAGGAAAAGGTGTAACCTGCCACAAGAAAAAGGAGTTTGGAAATTAGGCTTTGAGGGACTAGTCACCAAGGGGAATGGGATAGAGTCAGTTTAAAGAAAAAGAGGATTTAGAAGGAAAAAATGCAAAGCGTGGAGTAATCGAAAGATCAAAGGGATTGACAGTGAATTACTTCTTTTTTTCTTCATCTCACAGCCTATTGGACATCATCCTCCACTATCTCCTGCTTTATTCCAGTTTCTGATGAAGAAATGCCCATATGCCCTTCTCTTAAACACAGCCAAACCTTTTACATACATCCTCCAGCTTCTTCTTGTTTGATCATTGTGTGTGTGTGTGTGTGTGTGTGTGTGTGTGTTCGTTCCTCCAATTCTGATGAGAGATCTATGTTCCCCTCCGTGCTTCACCCATTTCTTCCTCCACTGTAAATTCTCTTTCAGGTCTTGTCAGATAATGTATCCCATTCTACCTCTTCCCTTCCTCTTTTCTCAGTGCATTCTTCTTTCTTATTTCAAAATTTTATTTTTTTAGATAATCTTAGATAGATTCTTTTCTATATGTATGCCTTCTCATTGCCTTAATGAGAAAGTTTCTGGGAGTTATATCATTTAGTATTAATTTATTATATCACATAAGAATATAAACAGTTTATATAGAATCCTTTCTGATTGCTCTATGCTGTTTACCCTTTTATGCTTAGTTTGCATTTCATTTGGAAGTCATGTTCTGTAAAATTCTAACCTTTTCATCTAGAATGCTTGAAAGCCCTCTTTTATTAAATGTTCATTTTTTCTTCCCTGAAGGATTATATTCTTCTTTGGTTATAATCTTAACCTCCTTTGTCCTTTGGAATATATTCCAAGCCCTCTGATCCTTTAAGGTGGAAACTGCTAAATCTTAGAATCCTGACTGTGACTCCATAATATTTGAATTGTTTCTTGACTTCTTGAAGTATTTTCTCTTTGGGGGAGTGGGAAGCTCTGGAATTTGGCTATAATATTCCATTTTGGGATCTCTTTCAGGAAGTCATCTGTAGTTTCAATTTTTACTTTTTTCTCTGGTTCTAGAACATGGGGACAGTTTTCCTTGATAATTTTTTAAAAGATAATATCTAGGCTTTTTTTTTTTTTTTTTGATTATGATTTTCACATAGTACTATAATTCTTAAATCTTTTTGGATCTGGTCAGTTGTTTTTCCAATTAAATATTTCACATTTTCTTCTACTTTTTCATTCTTTTTATTTTGTTTGATTATTTCTTGATGTCTCAAAGTTATTAGCTTTGCACAATTCTTACTGTTAAGGAATTTTTTTTTTTAGTGAGCTTTTGTACCTCCTTTCCTATTTGTCTAATTCTGCTTTTCAAGTCATTCTTTTCATCATTGAATTTTTGTGCCTCTTACCATTTAATTTATTATGTTTTCATGATTTCTTTTGGATTACTCTCATTTCTCTTACCAATTTTTCTTCCACCTCTTTTGATTTTTAAAATCTTTTTTTGAGCTCTTCCATGACTCGAGACCAATTCATGCAGCTATTTTCAGAAGCAGTTCTGGGAACCTTTATGTTTTTGGCTTTTTGAGGTGGTATGATATAGAAAGGACTGTGTTTACTACTCTGCTGTATCCTGCACTGGTTTGTGAGCAACTGCAAGTACTCTTTTCAACCTTGGAATTGTGACCAGGTTCCCTGCTCCCTTGTAACTGTAAATTCTGCTGTGCTTGTGTTTCTCTTTACACTGGGACTAAGATCCAGACAACCTAGATTCCAATATAGGCAATGCACCTGGTGCCTGGTGCCAGCATAAGTAATGAGGTCTAGATTTTGGGATTCCCAGTCAGGGAACCAAATGATGATAGTAGAGTTCCTGGTGGTCAGGGAGTTAAATGATGAGGTTAGTGGCATTGAGAAGTCATGCATGAATAGAAAGACTGAATTCCTTAGTGGCAGGGTCTGATGGAGAAGTAAAGTTTCTAGTAGATCCCGACAGAGAAATATACAATCTTGTTAGGGAAATAGGTGAGAAAGAGATAACGAGGGGGTAATGCTGAAATAGAATATCATTTCAGTGAGCAGAGGGTTGTTATTATGCCAGAGAGGTTCCTTGGGATAGCATGTTAGGTCCTCTGCAAGAACCGAGCTTCAAGTTGGCTCATTTTATGTACAAGCTAGGGTTTGCTCTTGATGGGGGCTGATCAGCTCAGCTTCAGCTAGAATTCTTAGAATTGAATGAGTGCCTTTAGGCTGATCTTTAATTTAATGGGAAGCTTAATCAGTAGTGAGTGTTATCAATAGGGGTGGTGCCCCACTCTCAGGATGACCAAATGAAGCTGTTTCCCTCTGGGCATGGTCCTTTACAGAAACCAGGATTCAAGGAAACTTTCTCCTTAAGAGAGAAAGTTTTGGGATCCCTCTCCAGTTTCAGGCTTCCCTCAGCAAAAGGACCTCTGTAAAATATCTTTCTGACTTTTATCTGATCTGATCCCCTTATGTCTGTGGGCTGAAAGGTCTGGAAATCTTCACGGTTGCCATTGATTCGGTTACTCCAAGGCCTATTCCTGATTTGCTGGGTCCCAATCTGTGCTGAACCATGCTTCACTCTCACACTGTTATACTAGGAGGCCTTTCCTGCCAACCTTCTAATTTTTCTTGGGCTAGAAAATTGTTACATTCTGTCTGGGTTTTGGCACTCCAGAATTTGTTCAGAATCATGATTTGGAGGAGAGCTCAGGCAAGTTCTTGTTCTTATCCCATTATTTTGGCTCCATCTGCCACTAGACCTGTTATTTTGCAAAGGAGTAGACTTAAGATATTTTCTCATCTCTTTTGAGGCCATTTTTGTTTTTTATAATTTTAAAACATTCATTTTTTATTTTCTGGTGGTGGTTCTCATTTGCGTTGTTGAAATCATGTATATTGTGTTTTTGTCTCTGCTTGATTTTTCTTTGTATTGGATCATGTATATCTTTACAGGCTTCTTTGTTATTCATAAAGTAATATTTCATTATATTCATGTACTACACATACCATTTCATAATCTATAGGTATCTATTTTGTTTCCAGTTTTTTGTTATTACAAAAAGGATTGTTATAAATATTTTGGTGTATATAGGGACTTTCTTCTTATCTTTGACTCTTTTGAGTTATAAACCCAGTAGTGAAACCTGGATTTAAAAAAGGGTATGTGTAGTTTAGTCACTTTATTTACATAATTCCAAATTACTTTCCAAGATGCTAATACTTATTCACAGAGCCACCAACTATAATACATTCCTTTTGTATCTCCCTACAATTCTTCTAACATTAATCATTGTCATCATTTTCATTATGCAGGTTATTAGGTTAGACTTCAAAATTATTTTGATTTGCCTTTCTTTTATTTATTATTTAGAGGACCTTTTCTTATAGTTGTTAAAAATTTGCAATTCCTTTGAGAATTGTTTGTTCATTTTTATTGAGATATAGCCTTTAGATTTATATCCATCTGTTAGTTGTTTATATATCATGAATACCCTTATCTGAGAAATTTAATATAAAAATTTCCCCTCTTCATCTGATTGCTTCCCTCATTTATCATAAGTTTCAAATGATTGAAGTTAATTTTTTAATTTTTTGTAATTTTTTCTATCAGTTATTTCATTGAAAATGTCCCTTTTCTAGCTGTGGGTGGTATATGTCCTATTTTTCTTTTGATTTTTTTTTTTTTAAATGTGTGTTCTTTGTAGTGTGAGCTTTAATATTAAAGTCACACACCATTTTGCATTTATTGTAGAATATTCTTTTGATATTGATCTAAACCTAATTTCTGCTAGACTGCTCTCTAATTTTCCCCTGTAAATTTTTTTAAAAATCAAATTAAGAATTCTTTCCTAAGTAATTTAAGTTTTCCAATTATCCAACAATAGGTTATTGATTTGCATTGTTTATAATTCTCCCTTGTCTGGCCTCTTCCATTCCTATGCTTTCTAATTTTTTTAACCAAATGATATTGTGACTCCTGCTCTATGATAGATTTTGAAATCTTGAAATGCAATTTTCCATTTTTCCTTGATTCTTTTCATTATTTCCCTTGATATTCTAGATCTTTTATTTTTTCAAGCAAATGTTTATATTTGTTATGAAAAATATCTCTATAATAATTGTCATTTAAATATATTGACATGAATATTTCTCCAATTATTTAAAATGTTATCTATTTCTTTAAGGGGCAAGTTAGAGTTTAATCTACACAAATATTTTGTGCACCTTAAAGTATAAATGTGTTTTACTTTGTAAAAGGTTTTTCTATATCTCTTTAGATAATCATGTGGTTTTGGGATATTTTTGTTTTTTTAATGTGATTTATTACGGTGATTGTTTTCCTAATGTTAAAACATCTGTCCATCTCTGTTATAAATGCAATTTTGTCATAATAAATTATTTCTTGGATGAATTGCTGTAGTCTGACAAAATTATAAAACTATTTGAAACAGTATTCTACATCATTAATGAATACTAATATTTGACTATAGTTCACCGTCCTTGGCCTTTAGGTATGTTTATAGGATATTTGTCTCATAAAAGGAATCTGTTAGGCCGTGTGTTTCTCAGTTTTTGAGAATAAAATTTAGTCTTTAGTTTAGATATTAAGAAAAAATATTCCTCAGCTTCTCCCCCCCCCCCCCCCAGTTTTGTTAGCTTTTATTTGCACAGAAGTCTCTGATCATTCTTTTTATTTCTCTAGGTTTTGTTGTGATTTCAACCTTCTTTGTTTAACAAATCTTTGATTTGTTTTTCTGTCCTTTTCTTTTTAATCAGATTGGTGGTTCAATTTTATTAGTTTTTCCAAGAAACTCTTCTAGGAAACCATTTTGTTTATTATTTCTAAGTTTTTATCTTATCTATTTCTTTTAATTCTTATCTCTTCTTTTGTGCTTATCTTAGATTTTTTCATTTATCAACTTTCTAAGTTTTACAAATGCATATTCAGTTCATTAATCCTCTCCTTTTCTATTTTGTTAATATATGTTTTTAGGGATATAATTTTTCCCCTGAGGACTGCTTTAGCTGCATCCCAGAGTTTTGGTATGTTGTTTCATCATTATAATTTTTTTCATATAATTACTGTTTCCATGATTTGTTCTTTGACCCACTTATTATTTAGGATTTCATTGTTTAGTCTTCTTTTGCCTCAGCCTTTGGTTTGTATTCCCAGAGCTCTCCAGTTTTATAGTCTGTAAAAGATGTATTTACTCTTTCTTGTATTTTTTTATATTTATTTGCAATACCTCTTTGCATGGTAAATTTTGTACAAATTTTGTACCACGTGAGTACTGAAAATCATGTTTTTTTGTTTGTTTGTTTGTTTTTTAGCAGTCTCATTTAGAAAAAACCAAAACTCTTTTAGCTCGTTTTTTTTTTTTTTTTTTTTTCCATTTAAGCTCAATTCTATATCGTTCATTTTTTTGTTTCTCTTTTTGTTAGATTTGTCCATATCTGAGAGGGGAATAGGCATTAAAAGTTCTATTATTGTGAATTGCTTATGTCTTCTTGTAACTCTCTTAATTTTTCTTTTATGAATTTAAATGCTAAAACACTTGGAGCATACAAATTTAATATTCATATCAGTTTATTGTCTTTGGTTCCTTGCAGTATAATTTAGTTTCATTGTTTATCCTTTTTTATGCTACAAATTTGTGCTTTGTGGGATAGCATGATCTTGCTTTTTTTTGGATTCACCTGATGCTTAGTAAATTTTATTCCAGTCCTTAGTTTTTAATTCTCTGCTTTTGCTTTTAAATATATTTCTTATAAGCAGGAAGTTGTGGAGTTTTTTGTTTTCTTACCTAATCTGTCACTCTTTTATCTCATAGAATTGTTTAATCCAGTCATATTTAAAGTTGGATTTACTTCCTCAGTACGGCATGTGTGTATGTAATATTTTTCCCCAGCCTCAGGAAAAATAAATTTAAAAAAAGAGAGAGAGATGTATTCTTGTATTCTTACTTTTTGTTTCTCTTCAAGATTATCCTTCACTTTGTGTATTTGTCTTCTTGGTCTCTTGTTTTTTTGGAAAGAATTTCAATTTTAAATTCAAATTTTTCATGTCTTTTTTTCTTCTTAGTTTTCTAAAATTAGTTTTAAATTGATTATTAAAAATTTCTCTGCAGGTCATAAATTCTGCTTTCATGATTATTAGTTTTTTTCTTGAGCCATTCAATTATCCTTATATACATGTTCAATTTGGAATTCCTCAGCTTTCTGCCTTATCAGCTGTTAATTCGTTTTTCTCCATCTTGCAATATTTATTCAGAGGTATTTAGATTTGTTTAGTTATCCCGAAGCTATCTTCTTTTCTATTATTAATATTTTTCCTATTGATTTAATTGCTTAAGGTTTTTAACTGACTTTTTTTTCGAAGATCTTTCATAATTACAGGCTTTTTTTCTCCTTTATATCTTCCTATTGCTCAGTTTCTGACTCCTTCTCTTTTAATGGTGATTTTCTCCAACGGCTGGAACTCAAAAGCTGTAGCAAACTACTTGTGAAGCATGGGAATTCACACAAGTTGGCACCCTCTATTCTTTGTTCTGTTGCTGAATACTACTGCAGTATAGCAGGCATTCTGCCATCCCAAGCATAGTCAGTTTCTGTTTTTTTGTAACTTCATCTCTGCCTCACGGGGCTGAGTATGAATAGATTTGAATTCTGTTGCTTTTTGCCATAGAATGATGGGATGAGACCCTGGACCAGAGGAGTATGCTAGCCGAGATTTTCACACCAGCCAGAGAATTGCTCTCAGAGCACAAGCTGTGCACCTTGCCAGAAACTAGAAGTTAGAGTGAATGAGTTAAGGATTAAGGGATTAGTTTCCTCAACTGTTAATTCATCATATTGATTCTTTATTAGATTTCCTGTGAAGACTTTATCTCTTTCTCATAATTTTTATTTTAAAGAGCTTTGGGAGGAGAAAATGTCCACTTTTCTACCTTGTTAGTCATAGGATTCAGACACAGAAACCCTTTACTTCAAATACTTCAAACCTGGTCTTCTGAAGTTCCTTTTTCTTTGTTTGTTTGTTTGTTTGTTTGTTTGTTTGTTTGTTTGTTTGTTTTTTGAGGCAATTGGGGTTAAGTGACTTGCTCAGGGTCACATTACTAGTAAATGTCTGAGACCTGATTTGAACCTCTGGTCTTCCTGGCTCTAGGGTAGGTGTTCTATCCACGTAGCTGCCCTTGAACTTTCCCCTTGACAGAAAAGGTGCCATCATCATCCTTTGGGTCATCCAGATTTACTCCATCAATGTTATTAAACTCAGCTGCTCACTCCTCAACTCACTCCCACATATCTAAGCTATTGTCAGAACTACATCTTTCTGTTTTCTTAACTCCTATCTTATTTTAATCCCTTTCTTTCTGTTCCATTTCCAGAGCCGTCACTTTAGCTAGTGCTCTCATTATTTCTCTACTGGATTATTACAATGACTTCCTAATTGGTTTGTCTTCCTTAAATTTTTTCACTTTCACAGGTCTGACTATGTTACATATACACTGTCTATTCAGTAAAATCCAATGATTCCTTGTTGCAACTAGGATCAAATACAAATTCTTCCACTTGACTTTTAAAGTTTTTCATGATCTGGCCCCCTTACTATGCATTACTCCCCTTCATTCACTCTGAGGTCCAGCCAAGCTAACCTTACATTCTATTTCCTATTCCATGGCTATGCATGAGATACACTAATCATAAATTCTCTTGGTATCCCTAATTTCCTATAGAATCAGTTCAGTTCCATTGCTATCTTGTGAATAAAATCTTTCTTGGTTTTGTTTTTCCTTCCCCCAACTATTTTTTTCATTTCCCACTACCACTCAAGGTTTCCTTATATTTGCTTTTCATGTATTTTGTGTCTACCTATGTCACTGGAATGATAACACAGACTGCTTGAGGGCTTGTACTATTATTCTGCTTTAGCATCTTAAGTACTAGGCAATGCTTAGTAAGTAGTAGGTGCTTAATAAATGCTGTTGATTGGTTAAAGTGGGAAACTTGGCATTGATACTCTGATTTTGGTCAAAGGCTCAGGTCCTTTCTCTGTAAAATAAAGGAGTATTAAGATTTTATTTAATATTTTATTTTATTTTTTTGTATATTTGTCTTGTTGAGCTAAAGATTTAAGTTTGTATAAATTTTTTTTTTTTTTGGAAGGTTGAACCAGTATACTGTAGATTTTAGCAATAGAAGTCAAAGTTCTGGCCCTGCTATTATTTTCCTTTTTGATGTGGGATAGGTCACATGCTTCCTTACTCTGAGCTGCAGTTTCTTTTTCTGTAAAATCTGGATCCCAAAGTTTTCTTATGTTCTGTGTATCATTAACATCCTGTTATGTCCTTTGGGGAGCTGTAATTTGGGGGAGTTTTTTAGGTAGTGAGGTTGGAAGAGAATCCCTTCATACATTCAACCTGTCCTAATGCTCTTGGCTTTTCAGGATTTAAGATTTAACTTGATTTAAGATAGCAGGCTCACCCTTTGAAATTGTAAAAGACAATAATGATATTATGAGGGAATTCTCTTTTGGAAAAAGAAGCTAGTTAAAATATCTGTGCGAGACAGCTTAGATATAGTTCTAAATAGAGATGAGGCTCAACTATATGACTTGGGAGCCTTTCCCAAAATACAATCACGTGACCTTGAAATATATATCCTCAGAAATAGAGAAAAACAGCCAACCCTATGTGAGGCACTGGTAGAAATTCAAAGATTAATTATAAATCATATCTGTTTTCATGGAGTTTATAGTCTAGGAGGGAGAGTAAGGTACACAGATAAAAAGTTTATTTTATATTTATGTTGTTGCAACAGTACTAAGTGCTATGTTACCAATCTATCATTGGGGGATGAAGGAAAGCTTCATGGAGGAAAATGGCACTTGAATTTGGCTTTAAAAGATAGGGAAGGATTTGGCAGCCAAGGGGAGAGAATTATTTGGTTTGTGGGGAGCATAAGATAAGAATAGAGAATTATTGGGAGAAGGGTGGGTTCTTCAAAATAGTTCAGTCCTTAGTAAATAGATTTTGAATGGGAACGTCCATTTGCACCAACTCCCTTGTTTTTACCAGTGAGGGAAATGAAGTCTTGAGAAGCAGAATACTTTTTCCCAGATCACATAATAAGAATCCAAAGAGAAAACTGAATTTCTGATCTCTGACTCTAGCGGTAGCACTGTGACTTGTTGGGGATCCAATGAAAGGATTCTTGTTTAGGTTTTATTATTTGAGGGAGACAAATCTTTGCAAAGGGAAAATAGGACGCCAAGCTTTTGGTGATCTCCCTCTCCTGAATTCTTCCAGTTCTTGTTTGCCACACTCTTTAGCATTTAATCTTGTAACAGCCTTAGCTGGTATATAGTTTTTATCTTAGATTGATCTGTTGTTACTGGGGGTATCTTATCTCCACATCTAGGACTAGGACCATTTTCCTTTGTGATCTCCCAGACTGCTTTTCTTGAGATAGGCACTCTGGAAAGGTTTGTTGAATATTGATAGCAATTACATAAATAGAGCTTCCCCTTTTATGTGTGTGGTCTCATTTGAGATTCTCTTACTCCATAAAGTAGATCCTATAAGTATAATTTAAACTGAGGCCCAAAGAGGTTAAAAGATTTTTTCAGGGTCAAATGGTTCTAATATGCCAGATTTAGGATTTGAACCCAACTCTGGGCATAACTTCCAGAATAGCATTTTTTCTACTCTCTCATCATGCTTCTCATTGTTAAATAGAAAATTACTGATGCTATAGAAGATGAAGAAAATCAGGAATGAAGTACTTTTCTCAGAAAAAGGAGGGTGTAACTTGGTCTTCCTAGCACATAATAAATCACTTCAGAAAGAGCTTGAGGATTGGGGAGATGCCATAGGGAAATTATAGCACAACTTGGCCTATTACTTTGAATATAGTAAGCCTCTATAAATGTTAAATGAATGAATGAATGACTGAGGATCTGCTCTTGATAAATCCATCTGGCCCTGAGGCAAATTACCAGCAGTTTTCTGATCCATCAATCAGGTAGACATTTATTAAATGCTTACTCTGTGCCAGAGTATGTATGTAGTGTATTCTAGGTATACAAAGGCAAAAGAAACAGTTCTTGACCTCAAAGTGTTTACATTCTATTGGGGGAGACAGCATCATCCTAAATACATTTATCCTTTCCATATCACAGGATTTAGGGATGTGTTGCCTTGTGATTTGAAAGATCCAATCAGAGTAAAAATTTTTGTCTCTTCATACCAGAAAAGAAATCTGACTTTTTTTTTTCTTTTATGAGGTGTTTGCAGGACATTATTATAAAATTTGGGTCATCGTAAGTTCTGCGTCTGCTGGTTCCCAAGTGTCATCTTAGGCTTCTGTGAAACTCCCCCCAAATTTCTTTTTAATTTCTTATGCCGATCTTCTATATGTTGAAACCTTGAAAGGGAATGTCTTGATTTGGAAGGATAACAGTAAATATATATATAATAATTACAGGTTTATTTGGAGTTGGTGCATGGTGGAGAGAAATCAGAAAAAGTCTAATGGAAGAGGTGATGTCTCACTCAACTGGACTTTTAGGAAATGAGGGATTATAATAAGTAAAGATAAGGAGACATTCTAGTCATAGAAGATAGTATTTCAGGGCCCAGAGAAGGAACTGGAATATGTGAGGAACATGTTGTAAGAGGATCTAGCTGTCTGGACTTAGAATTCATGTGAAGGAGAAGAATCTAGAACAATCTTGGAAAGACTGGAAAGAACCAAATAGTGAAGGACTTTAAATGATAGAGTATGTATTTTATTTTAGAAGTAATAAGGAGCTCCAGAATTTATTTATCAGGGAAGCAACATGATAAGCCTTAAACTTTAGGAATGTCAGTTTGGCTAAGGTTTGGAGGATGGACCTGAGACCAGGAGATCTTTAGGAGATTGGTAATCAGATAAGGGGGACTATGAAGTTGTGTGCCTTGAGATTTGGAAGGATGTTGGGGCATTTGACAGAAGTATATTTATATCACAAATATATATAATATATATATATTTCATTTTTGGAAGTGGTATATATTTGTGGGAAAAGAGAATTCATTTTGTCTTGACAAATAATTATAATAGTGGTTGACATTTACATAGTGCTTTACATCTATTATCTCATTCATTCTCATCACAGCCATGGGAGAGGGTAGGTAAATAGCACAAGCATTATGTACTGTGGGTATTGTTATTTTGGTCTGGACCTTCTTTCTGGAAGTATGTTGAGCATGGAGATTAAGAGTGGTTTTTCCCAGAGTTACACAGCCAAGATGAGTCTGATGTATGGGACTGTTTCCTCTCTAACATGTTTTTGCCTTTCTCAACATGAGACAATGTGTAGTAAATAGAAATTTTATTGTAGGAATCAGAGATCAGTGGAGCATGGCATAGTTAGGGAAATCTTCCTGGAAGGGATAGGCTATTATCAGGATCTCGTAAGATAGAAAGACTTGAAAGAATCACATTCTGTTTTGCAGCTACCTTTACATTGAATGAAAAAGTTTGCAAAGCACTTGACATGTCATTTTATCCTATGACATTTTATTATGGTATGATATGATATACTTAGCACTTGTGGTTTTGATGAGATTTTGAATATTGTTTTGGACCCACAGTAACTAAAGAATGGATCCCTGAGGCAACCAGGCAGAAGGTTCTAATAGATATCAGTTCAGCTCCATGGTCCCACCCTCTGGGGAGGTAGTTCAGTCTGAAATCCAAATTATGTCTAACCCCTAAGGCCCACCCTCTGTAGAGGTTTCAATCAATCTCACCTTGCCACACCCTGTCAAAAATTCCAGTCTTGTCACTGAGGTTAAATTTAACCTATAAAACCTACTTGTAGGTCATCCCATGCCTGCTACCCTCCTTTGGGTCAGCCCACCATGGTACTCTGTCTTTTTCCTTATCTTCTCCCCCATCTTTTCTCCCCCCCCCCCAACTCCACTTTGCTTCTCAACCCCATTTCTTTCAGGATTTAGCCTGAGGGCTATCTTAAGGGCATCCCCCAATCTCATAGGGTGCTATCTTTCTACTGCATTTCTGTGAGTTTCACTGAAGAACTTTTCTTTCATATGCTCCCCCACTCTATTTCATATTCTCTTCTATTTCTCCATTCTTGCTGTCTATTGCATCCCTTCATTTTGTCTGTAACCTCTTCCCCAAAATATATCTACCTTTTGCCAAAGAGAATGGCCATTGAGAATTCTTCACATGTCCAAACCCCAGCTTTTGGTGCCTGCCATCATTTGGTGACAAATCCTACATTATAGGTCCCATCAACTTAATTGGTATAGGGAACTTTCAGATGAGGCAATGCAAGTCTATACTTTCTTCAGTTCTCCATCCAATGTGTTTTAGATGAGCTTGAATCTACACCTTCACAGTTCCAAAGACAGCTTTCTATTCGTTCAAGCTCCTCCTTTCTGGACTTCAGTTTTCTCATTTATGAAATGGGGATAATAATTGGAGTTCTCTGTCTCTGGGTTTATTTGGGGGTGGCATGAAGCAGCAGGTGATACCCTCTCCCCAACCCCCAGGGGAAGGTTGTTTTGGTCTAAGACTGTAAAACACAAGGGAGATGTGTGCTCTGCCTTTATACCAGATAAAACTGAAATCCTCTCTCTCTTTTCCACTTTCAGACAGTCTGTAGAGACAAATTCAGTCCCCGAATCCGAGGGAGGAAACAGGTGTCTAAGCCAAGACTGGCAGGAGGGAAATATTTGCATGGGACAGAAAAGTCCCCTGATGCTTTGGTTTCTCAGATCAGCACTTTTCTCACTTTCCCCATCTAAAATTAGAGACAATTTGAGTGCTTTTGAAAGTAAAATTCCATTGGGGGCCCTGCTCCTTCTTGCATATTCAGGACCCTAGATATGACTGCATTGTTCCAGAATTAGGAGAGAAATGCCCCCACAAAGCCCACCAAGAAAGGATAATGAGTGAGTCACCTTTTCATTAACTTATTCATTAGAGTTTATTGAGCTTCCCTGGATTTCCCCTCAAATGGTCTGCTCTGTGAGAGAGAGAGACTTAAGATTGGAGTTAGAAAACCTGGTTTCAAATACCAGCTCATTCACTAATCTACTATATTACTTTCCTTATTTTCTTGTTTTTTCCAAAAATTTTTAATCTTTTTTTTTTTCAATTACATGTAAAAGAAATGTCAAGATTTTAAAAAAAATTTTGAGTTACAAATTCTCTTCTTCCCTCCTAGAGAAAATAAGCAGTTTGATTTAGATTATGCATGTGCAGCCATGTAAATCCTTACTTTCTTCATACATAAAATGAAGAGTGTTTATTTGAATTAAATAAATTTAGAGTCTGTGGCTATCAAAATTTCAGTGACTCTGGACAAGTCCCAGTGCCTTGGGAATAACTAGGTTATTAGTATCCTCCTTCATTCCCTTCATAGGATTATTTCAAGGGCTAGATGACTAAGTGGATGTCAAAAAACATAAAGAAATCTACAGGTACCTTTAGTCATTACCATGTGCCTAGCCTTGGGCTTGAGTGGAGGGAAGTAGCTAAGTTTCAGACCAGTTTGCTAGGCTGAATGCTTTAGACTTGATTCTTTAGGGTTTGGGGAAATCATCGTTGATGGTTTTTGACCCTCTGGTCAATGATATGACCAGGAATGATGTTATGCTTTGGGAGTTATCTCTATCAATTATCTTGAATAGGACTGATACTGAAATTTCATGAAAAGAAGACCCTTTTCAAATTCAGAGATATGAGACCCAGATCAAGGGCATTGGTTTTCCTGAAACTGTGCTCCAGCACACACAGATCATTCCTTTTTTGAAGTGATTTTTTTGTTTTATAATCCGTAAACATTAATTTTTAGGTGGGCAATTAATCATCTCACACTGTTCTCTTAAAATCACATAATATCGAAGTCGTCTACTCTAGCCCCCTCATTTTATAGGTGAGGAACATGACACAGAACTAACTGGCAGCTGAGCCATAGTTTCTTATTCCTAGGATGACCTATTGCCTCTTGTTCTTGTTTTTTTCTGTATGGCTTATCTCCTTCACAGAGATTGGGAACTCTAGGGAGTTATTTAAGTCATATAGCTGTAGGCTTTATATTTTTTCCACTATACATGACAATTTCCTTTTGGCCCTGAGTGAGCAAATGATGAAATTAGGAGAGTTATAGTAATTTAAATTTTGGAAGAGATATCTGAGGGCCCAAGATTTTGAAAGCTAAAAGGAGCTTAAGAGTTTAGTAATTAATTTTATAGAGTAAAAAAATGAGGCTTAGAGAAGTGACTTATCCAAAGAAAGATAGTTTAAGGAGAAGATTTGAGATGTGAATTTGGGACTTCTAAAAAGCAGGATATAAAGAAGGGACAGTAGCATGCCTATAATGCAGAGATTCTTAATTAGACTCCATGAACTCATTTTTTAAGTTGATAACTTTATTTCAATCTGTTTGATTTCCTTGATAATCCTATGTATGCATTTAAGATCATATTTCTCAGGAAGGGGTAATAGCCAATTTTGGGGCTTTTCTCCAACTCAATATTGCCAGTTATGAGTTAATCACCATTCCAGGTGCAGCTGAGAAAAATTCACAGCTGTCTTTTAGAGGGCAGGCCCTGTATTCTATAGAATTTACTGCTCTCCTTGTGGGGTCAGAGGGGAAGAAACCCAAAGGGCAAGACTAGGCCCTAATCTAAATCTGAACATTCCTTAGAGCATCAGGTAAGATCTCCCTCTTGTGACATGCTTGTGACATATCTTGGGAGGTAAGTGCTACTTCTGCCCTATGTTATAAGAAGAACTAGCGTGGGAGGGGGGTTGGGAGGGAGAGGCACAATTTATTCAGAATACACTTTGGAAACAACTGGGCTGGGGAAGGGATGTGAATTATAGAGATATTAGAGATGAGTGGTTCTTGAGTAGGGAGTGGTGCTAGAGACTTAGTGATATAGGAAAACTTATGGGGCCAAAGTGGAATCAGGGCAGGTTTCTTCTTTCACTGAGTCTTAGAGTGAGGGTGCTAGTCATGGTGAGGGACTGATATTTAGTCACATCAGGTTTTCTAATTAGTTAATCTTAAAATATCTGGAAGGATAGAGTTGCCCTTTGGATCAGAGAAGAATAGGTAAACCAAAAGTCATTATTCTCATATACATCTATTTTTGTTTTCAATTGAACAGTGAATCATAGTAATGTGTATATATAATTTATCAATAAGACATATATATTATAAGAAAATACTCAAATATTTTTACTAATGGGATGTGTAGTCAAAAAAAGTTTTTGAGCTTTGGAGAAGGCATCAAAAGCCCTGTGTTCTGTCTCTGGCTGTGTGACTCTGGTCAGGTTAGTTCTATCCAAAGTTTGTGACCCTTTTGTTTTGTATCTGTTCTTGGTGTCTCTGTTTTTCTCTCCTTTCCCTGAAGTGAGAGTGGGCAGAAATTATACCAAAATCATCTTTCAGGATTCTCTGGCTCAGTGAGATCTCCTCCTGTCTTTGACTTTGATTTCTGACTTTTTGTGTACTGCCTGAGAGTACCTTACATTCTAGATTTCCAGAGGAGTTAGGTTGTACTGGGATAAAGGGTGGGAATCCAGTAATTATTTTCATGATTGTCCATCTTTTCTTTACTTGTAAATTGTTCTTTGCTGTGCATCTTATTTATTTTTTTTCCCCTTTCATCCCCACCACCATCCCCAAACGGGCTTAAGAGAGGATATATTTATGTATACATATGCAGTTATACACACACACACACACACACCCCACCCCCACCTGCACACACACATATCTTTCCTATTCCTGCTAACTCTTTGCTTTAATTCTGCCCTTTAACTTGCCTTGCTATTACTTAACCTTCCCCAATCCATAGATACTTCCCTTGTTTTCTTCCCTCATCCTTTGCTTCCTTATCCAATCATCTCTTCTCCCTCATTTCTTTTTGGATTTTGGAGGATTTTGCTATACCTTTCATGGTATAGATGTAGTGTTGCCTATTTAACGCATTCCCACTGTGAGTAGGTGTTCAGAACTATGAGCCTTCCTCCTCCCTCTACTGCCTCTGTGTCTGTTCTTTCTCTGTACCTCATTTGTATAACATGATTACTATTTTTAACCTTAACTCTGCCCCAATCTTTCTTTTGAGGTCCCCTGTTGTTGATGTCAATCTTAAACATATGATATACATTTCCCATGTTAAAAAACCAAAACAAAACACTTTGTCCATATTAAAATCCTTGAAATTGATTTCTATATTGGCTCTTATATATTAAATTTTCTATTAAGTTCGGATTTGGTTGATAGGAATGACCTATCTGCAAGTTCATTGAATGTCCTTTTTTTTTCTCATTCAATATTATAGATATTTTTGCTGTGTATGAACTAGGCTACAGGCCTAGTTCTTTTGATTTGTCAGTATATATGATTTCAGGACCTGTGGCCTTTTATTGTGGCTGCTGATAAGTCCTAAGCAATTTTAATTATAGTTTCAGCATATTTGAATTGCTTTTTTTCTTGTTTCTTGCAAAATTTTCTCTTTGATGTGGGGGGGTGTGTTGAAATTTTACAATAATATTCCTATATGTTGTCCACAAATAATCTTGAAGTAGTAATCAGTGGATTTTTTTCTATTTCTACTCTCCCCTCATGTTTTATCATTCCAGGACAATTTTCTTGGATTATTTTTTGCATTACTGTATCAAAGTTCTTTTTTTGGTCACAACTTTCAGGCTTTTCTCTTCTTGATCTGTTCTCCAGATCTGTCGGTTTTCTTATGTTTCACATTCTGTTCTATTTTTTCATTCTTTATAATCTGTTTTGTTATTTCTTATTCTTTATAACTTAACTGGCTTCCCTGGCTTCCCTTTGCCCAATTCTAATTTTTTAAAAAATATTTTCTACTTTGAGACTCTGTATCTCATTTTCTAGTTGGTTAACTTTTTGCCCCATAATCTTATTTTTCTTGGATGGTTTTCAGTCAGTTATTTATTTATTTATTTTTTTCCTCGATGTCTCATTTTGATTTTAAAATTCTTTTAAAGTTCTTCTATGAATTCTCTCTGAACAGGGAGCCATTTTACATTACTCTTTGGGGCAGAAGCTTCTTTTACTTCACTATCCTCTGAAGATGAACCTAGGTATCTTCCCTATTCTCATAGTAAGTTTCTATGAGGGACTTTCTTCTTTGCCAATTCATTTTTTTAAAAAATAAGAGGTATTAGTATAAGCACCTCTAATTCTTGGTGGGGGATGGTACTTTAAGCTTCTCTTCAACTCTCCCCTCTGACCTAGAACCTCAAACCAAGATCTCTACCTTCCAGCAAGTACCAGCAGTCAGCAGTTTCCCTGCTCCACTGACTCTGCACTCATGAGTGTGCTAGTTCCTTCTTGCCCAGGACCACATCTCTGCAGCACAGCTGGGCCTGGTGTTCCAATCAGCCAAGTTTCACTCAGTTTTCCTGGTCTCAGACCTTAAAAATTCTCCAGGAGATGAAAGTTTCTGTGGTTCCTCCTGAGGCTCCAGCCAAACCCAGGTAGCCCCAGGACTCCCCACTTGGTGTTTCTGAGGAGCTAACCCAGAGGTGTTTGTACTTCACAGGGATTTGGCCAGGGGTCTTTCTTCAGGTCTTCTCAGATTATACCTGGAAGACACCTGTTCTGCCCCAAGTCTTCTTGATTTTTCACCAGTTTATTCTTCTGAAGCACAAATTTGTTCTAATTTGTGGGGGGAAATCTGGAGAGCTTGAAATTTACCAACCTATTCCGCCATCTTCCAGAATCTTCCCAGAGGTTTTGAATATTGGTCAGGTAAATTCCATGGGAATAACTTTAGTAAGAAGAACTGTGATAATAGCTAAAGAGCAGGAAGACTAGTTTTTAGACCTATTCTTGATAAATACTGTGTGACCCTGGGCAAATCACTTAACAGTGTTAGGTACTTTTTCTGAGCTGGCAGGTTGCAAGCAGGTATTATCATCTAGATGGAGCCTCCTCACTGTAGCACTTTACACTACTGAGATCAGAGGTTTAGGCTAACCAGACAAATAAGCATACAAGAACTTTAGCCACACTAAAGAGTGAGGACTGTCAGTAGAAAAGGTTGAGAGAAATTGACACCTGGTTAGTCCCAGAAGGCTTCCTGAAGGAAGTAGATATTCATGGGCTTTTGAGATGAACGGCACTCCTCCAGCCTTAAATGATTGTTACATAGATTTATCACGCCTGATCCTTATGGCCACAGGACAGAGTCCCTGACTCATATCCTCTGAGGCTGAGAGGCCAGATCACAAAAGATGCACTTGATGACTTATTATTTCTGGGGTGGGGAGGGGCCAATACATAATGCACAGAATTGTATGTGAAAGGCCTGGTGGGGAGGACTCTGCCCAGACCCATTTTGCTTTCTAACCTGGCAAACTGAGTCAGACCAGATGATGCAAATTAGATTCTGCCCTCCACTTCCCCATAAGTCTCTTTATTGTTCTGCCATGTTGGAAGACCAGTTACCAGCAACATACTTCGTTCTGTTAGTGTAGGTCAGAGGCCTAAAACACAAGATGACTCCTGTTGGTCTCAGCAGGAATCCAGTTTTATATCTTGAGACAAATGGGATCCCAGCCTCTTGGGGGCAACAAATTCATGCTTTAAGAAATGTGACCTCATGATTCAGGCTGGTTCCAGTGGTCTTGTGCACTCAGAGCGAGGACTGGAGATTGAGTGTGGATCACAACATAGCATTTTCTCTCTTTTGGTTGTTTGCTGGCTTTTTATTTTCATTCTCGTTTTTTCCTTTTTGATCTGATTTTTCTTGTGCAGCACAATAATTGTACAGATATGTATAGAAGAATTACATATGTTTAACATATTAGAATACTTGCTATCTAGGGGAGGGGACAGGAGGGGAGGGCAGGAGAAAAAATTTGGAACACAAGGTTTTGGAAGGGTGAATGCTGAAAGCTGTCTATGCATGTGTTTTGAAAATAAAAAAAAACTTTAATAATAATTTTTAAAAAAGGTTACCTCATGTGGGTACAAGAGTTCAAAAGGACTTGACCTCTGTAGCAATGATTTATCATTAAGATGTTTGTGGGCAAGCTGACATAACCCTGTCAGGGATTGGGGAGAGGCAGAAATTGTCAGAAGCAAGGAAGCCTGGAGATGAAGAGTTTATTAGTGAAATGCCTTGGGCCACTTTATCAAATTGGACAGGGAGTCATGGATTTAGCAAGTCTTGGCTGCTTACCTCTGTGGTTTTGAACCTTTTGTTTCAGCCTGACTGAAACAGGCTTATTGCAGTTAAGGATTTTTTTTTTTTTTTTTTTCCCCATAAAGACTTTCTACTTCCTTCAAAGCTTCCTACTCTCATAGTTTGTTTTCTAAGGAAGTTGACTAAAGTGGGAGGTCAGGGTAGAGATCCTTTCAGGATTCAGGGGAAGGGGATGTCCAAGAATGTGTTAATCCTACCATTATCTTCAAGTGAATTATCACATTTGGAAATGATTTGGCCCTTCTGGGATAATAGTGCTGAACAATGAAGTAGAGAAGTTAAGGGAAGAAGAGGAAGAGGGAGAGGGGGAGAGGTAATTCGATGCTTATATCTCACTATATTCCTCCTCTTTCTCTCTTGACCCTCCTCTTTCCCCCCAATTCTTCTCTTGTATTTTAAGATTTGTTTTGTTTTAAATAGCTCAGGACTCTCCCTCCCCCTTATTTATTTATGTATTTATTCATCCATTCATTTATTTTTGCATATGAGAAAGTTGAGGCACATTCTGTTTAATGATTTCCTGTTATGGTCATAGTAAATTACAAAGTTTACAAAGCTCTTTCCTCAAAATAGCTTCATGAGGCGGGGAATACAGATATTATCCATATCTTGCAGAAGGGGAAATTGAAGTTGCAAGAGGCCAGTTGAATTCATTGTCACCCATTCAATGAGTTGTCAATTATGAGTAGGCCATGGAAGTCTGTTGCTACAAAGAATGATGAGCTGTAAATGCCATCTGAGATGGTAAATGGTGCTTCATAATATTCCATGGCCTGAAGAATTGTGAAATATAGGCCTAAGGTGATAGTAATTGAAAGGGCTTGAGTTATTTGTTTTCAGTTACCTTCTATGAGACTATGATGGGCCCATGTAATGGACACACCTGAAGCAAGTAAGATAGCTGTTTTTAGCAGTGGTACTTCTCGGGGGTTTAGTTGGGAGTTCAACTCAGATTCCTGTTTCAAGTCCTGTCTCTTTCATTTACCACCTGTGTGGTTTTGTGCCAATCATTTAGCCTATGTGAATTTTAGTTACCCCATAACTAAGTAATAAAATTCTTTTTTAAAAAATGATTATTTATTTTTGATATTCTTTGTAAATTTTGAATTCTCTCCTTTCTTCATACCTCTGCTACCCACTGAGAAGGCAAATAATATGGTATCAGTTATACAGGTGAAATCTTTAATTTCTTCTAACTCTATATCTATGAACCATTAACTAAAGATCTTGAAGGAATGAGTCTGTTCTATAATCATATAAGAGATACATGGAAAGAGGTCCTGTTGTCACATCTCCCATACAGTAGTGAATATTTGTGTATTCCTCCACTTTTTAAAAATACATTTTAGTAGATATCTTTTGTTTTTATATCACAAAAATTTCTCCCAGTATTCCTTGTCTTCCTGCCCCCAAACCATTCCATATAATGACAAAAAATAAACAAATAAAAGAAAGAGATAGGAGAAGAAAAAAAAACCCCAGTAAAATCCAACAGAAGAGTGTGAAAATATAAACAGTATCCTACAATCATGGACATCCTACCTTTGCATAGAACTAGAGGTATGGGGATGGCTTCTTAGTCAAATCTTTTCTTTGAGGCGATAATTGTTTTGTTTTTAGGGAATTTGGGTTAAGTGACTTGCCCAGGGTCACACAGTTAGGAAGTGTTAAGTGTCTGAGACCACATTTTTGTTTTTGTTTTTAATTTATTTTATTTGAAAAAAAAAAAAAGAGTAAGAAAGACTGAAAAGAAGTACAAAACAGAACAAGAGAAAAAGTTATCATGTGTCTAGCAGAGCATCAGAGAGGATTCAAAATACGTAACAACAAATTACCAGATCAAGAAAGTATATATATTGATAGGAGAAATTATATTCATTAATGTCCTTTTACTTTTTTGTAAATTGTTCTTTGGTTTTTGGCTGCACATCTTATTTCTTTTTTGTTTCTTTTCATCTCCCTCCCTCCCCCCAGTAAGCTACAGTTAAGATATATTTATGTATATATATACACACACACACTTTCCTATCCCTAAATTCTGCTTCATAACTTGCCTTCCTATTATTTAACTTCCCCCTACCCAGGGATCTCTCCTTTGTCTTCTTCTTTCACTCTTTGCTTCTCCATTCGCCTATCCTTCCCCTCTTATTTCTTTATGTATTTTGGAGGGTGGTATTCTATTCATGGTATATATGTAGTATCTATTGAACTCATTCCTGATGTGAGTAGGTTTTCAGAACTATGAACTCTCCCTCCCCATCTAATGCCTCTGTATCTATTCTTCCTCTGCACCTCATTTGTATAACATGAATATTATTTTTACCTTAATTCTGCCAATCTTTCTTTTGAGCTACTCTATTGTTGTTGTTTCCCCCCCCCCCTGAGGCTGGGGTTAAGTGACTTGCCCAGGGTCACACAGCTAGGAAGTGTTAAGTGTCTGAGACCAGATTTGAACTCCTGAATTCTGGGCTGCCCCTTAGCTACTCTATTGTTGATGTGAATCTTAAATATATAGAATACATTTTGTATGTTAAAAAACAAACAAACCTGTAAACAATTTGTTGATGTTTAAACAGATTGGTTTTTATATGTTAAATTTTCTGTTACTAAATTCAGGTTTAGTTGATAGAAAGTCCTGAAAATCTGCAAGTTCATTGAAGGAACATTTTTTTCTCATTCAAAATTATAGATAATTTTGCTGGATATGATATTTTTTACCACAGGCCTAGTTCTTTGATTGTTGGTAGATATTATTCTAGGACCTGTGGCCTAATTGTAGCTCCAGTGTATTTGAATTGTCTTATTCTTATTTATTGCAGAATTTTTTCTTTGATGTGGAAGTGCTATGCTTTTTTTTTTTTTTTTTTTTTTTTTTTTGTAATTTTGCAACATTCGCTTCTGATTATTTTACTGCTAACTTCCCATTTATATTCATTTTATTTGTTATTTCCTTGACTCTGCTTACTTTATTCTGCATCAATTCATGTCTATCTTTCCATGCTTCTCTGTAGTCATATTTGTCATTTTTTTAATAGCTCAGTAATATTCCATTGGGCGACTAAGTGGCATAGTGGATGGAGTGCTGGGCATGGACTCATCTTCCTGGGTTCAAATATGACCTCAAAGACTTATTTAATAGTCAATAGCCTTATGACCATAGATAGGCAAGTCACTTGGCTTGTTTTCCTCATCTGTAAACTGAACTAGAGAAGGAAATGGCAAACTACTCCAGTATCTTTGCTAATAAAACCCCAAATGGAGTCACAAGAGTCAGACATGACTAAAAAATGACTAAACAAAAAAAAAAAATTCCCATTCTTTTACCATGATTTATTTTACTTTTCTTGATCAATGTATAGTCTTTCTTTCCAGTTCTTTACCACAAAAAGTACTGCTATCATTATTTTGATGTATATGGGACCTTTCTTCCTATCATATGTGTTTCTTTAACATAAATGCCTACTAAGTTTCACTACATTTCTTTTTTTTCCCCTTTTTTAAAATTTTTTTTCAGTAGTATCTTTATTTTTCCACTTAAAGATAGTTTTCAACATTCATTTTTGTAAGACTTTGTGTTCCAGATTTTTCTCCCTCCTTCATTTATCTTCCCCTTCCCCAAGACAACAAACAATCTGATATAGGTTAAATATGTACAATTCTTTTAAACATTTTTTCATATTTATCATGTTGTGCAAGAAAAGTCAGATGAAAAGGGAAAAAAACATAAGAAATAAAAATATTTCATCAAAGCCATAGGATCTTAGATCATGAGTTGGAAGAGACTTGAAAGGTCATTTAACGTCTTTATTTTATAGAAGAGGAAACAAGAGTGTAAAGGAACTGTCCAGGGTCATATAGTGAGTTAGTAGGACTGCATCCAGATATTCTGGCTCCCAGTTCATCATTGATTTTTACTTCATCACTGCAAAGTGTATTTGCGTATGATTTTGAAACCTTACTGATGTTACCTTCTCAGTCCCATGTTTTGGGTGATGGGGACTGATTTTATGAGACTTTTACATAACATTTGGTGTTACCATTGGGAGGAAGATACTACATAGTGTGTGTCAAGAATGTACCCAGGAGGATTTGTGCTGTTTATTTGGATATATATGTTAATTATGTTGCTTTACCCAGGCATTGGAAAAAGGGTGAGGAAAAAGGAAGAGAACCAGGAATTGTACCTAGGGATTTCCCTCCTTTTTCTCCAAGAACTTGTACAACATAGAATAATTATCTGTGAGACACTAGTTATGTCTTTAAAAAGAGTTTCTCTGAGAACATAGGAATCAAAATAAATTGGGCAGTGAAAAAAGAAATTAAGGTCTTCATCTTATAAAGTAAACTATTCTTTATATACATAGTATGTGGTTAAAAAATAGGAACAGTTTTCAAAAAGAATTGAAGGCAGTAAATCATAAGATGCATTTTCAATTTAATAATAAAAAATGCAAATTGAAGCAACTCAGATTTCACCCTCATGCCCTGAAAATTGGTAAGGATAACAAAAAATGAAATGTCAATGTTAGAAGGGCTAAGGGAAGGAAGGCACACTTAATAAATTGGTGATAGACCTAGGAGTTAGTTGACCAGTCTGAATTATGCAAGAAAAATAACTAAACTGATCATATTCTTTGGTCTAGTGATTTCTTCAGAGGATAAACAGAAACAGAGTTCCAGCCTATATCAAAATATCTAGAAAAGTACTGTAGCAAAGAACTGAAGGATTGCAGGTATGGATCAAATAAGAATGGCTGAATAGATTGTAGTGTATGAATGTAATAGAATATTATTGTTTAGTAAGAAATAGTGAATATGAGGAATTCTGAAAAACTTAGAAGAAGATTTTAAAGAATGGAAACAGAGTAAAATAAGTAGACCCAAAATAGCACTATAAGGATAATGTACTCTGGTGAACTGGAAAACCATGAATGGTATTGGAGGACATAAAATGGAGCATACTTCTCTTTTCTTGGCAGCAAATCAGGAGACTTTGGGTACAGAATGTTGTTTTATTGTGAGATGAGATCACTCGATTATATTTGGTTAACTGTTTTTCTTTGTTAAAAGGGAAAGGATTCAATTTGGAGGACAGAGGGGAGTGACAGTTATATCCAGAAATGACAGTAATGTAAAAACAAAACTTTTTAATAGTAGGTCATTCCTTTGTGATGTTTTTTCTGGTATCTAGACAATTTACTTTGGTTTAGTTAAAAGTGGTTAATGAGCAGCTGAGCTGTGCTCCCACCCTAGCCCATGTGCTTTGGGAATTTCCAAACTGGGGAGATATAGATAATTGTTTAAGACAGTATAGTTAAGGGGGGCAACTGTGTGGCTCAGGAGGACCTGAGTTCAAATCTGGTCTCAGACACTTAACACTTTCTAGCTGTGTGACGATGGGCAAGTCGCTTAACCCCAATTGCCGCAGCAAAAAAAAGAAAGAAAGAAAGACAGAAAAAGACAGTGGTTAAATAATAGAGGAAGTATCTTAGGTTGTTAGTGTTCTAGAATTTCAAGGGGGAAGAATGAGAGAGAAACAGACAAACAGAATGAATGAGAACAGGTTTGGAGTGAATAGTGGGTGAGGCCTCCTTGGAGGAGATGATACCTCATAAAATTTGTTTTTTGATAGGCATTGAGACAACTATGTCTCAAGCTAGGTATCATCTAGAACTATTCAAGAACAAAGTGATGAAATGCTTAGCTGTTGGGTAGAAAGTAAGAAATTTATTTCTCCTTGGGGGACATAAACAAAGTTGCAATCATAGGATTTTAAAATTGGAATGTACCATGATATAGTTTAAAGAAGAAAAAAAAAGGAACACTAATTTAGACCTCATTAGTCCCAATTTTGAAATGAACTCTTCTGTTGAGTGCTTTTCTTGTTCTAGGCCTCGATTTCCCCATACACAAAATGATGTTAGAGAAATGTTCAGATTGTCAGTTTGCCCCCTCACTTCATGCACACTGAAGTTTGTGTAGCACAATGGAAAATGAATGCTCACTCTGAGACCTTAGACAAGTCACCTCAGCTTAGCCTTTGTATCCTTATCTATAAAAGGAAGGAGTTGGATTGGGTGACTTGAGGTTCTTTTTAATCAGCAATCTATGATCCTATGTTCTTAGAAAACAAGAGATTCATCCCAGTCTAGATACTGAGGAGGACAGTGTTGGAGGAGGATCTTCTGCTTTTTCTGTTCTGATTAGATCTGCAGACAGCCCCTCAAGGGAGAAGAAAAAACTAGGGCTAGAAGACTATCTATGTAGTTCTAGATAGCTGATAGCTATCTATGTTTGTTTTTGTTAATCCTTCAAATCTAACATCTCCATTGAAAGAAAACCAGATGGAACAGGTTTATGGTGTAGTAGAAGGGATTTAGGATAAGGCTACTCTTCAGAGAAGGGAAGAAGATTTCCTGGGAGGCTCTGGCCTCCCTTGACCCTCTTGTTTGTTAGGGCCACACTGAGAACACTGTTTGCAACCCTAATTACAATAAAAGTCCATGTTTTCACACACCTTTACAAGTTACAAATCACCTTCCCATTCATTCTCTATTTTCATCTTCCTTGCCCCAATCCTTTTGAGAGAGAAGAGAATGAGACTATTCCCTTTTTACAGATAATGAACAATCTTCATTTATTCACTAAACATTACTAAGTACCTGCTATGAGTTGGGCACTGGGAGTACAGTAGCAAAAATAGAATTGTCCCTTGAATTCTGTTAGAGAGTAGAATTGGCAGGGAAGGGAAGAGAAACAGTATATTCATGTCCTGTCCACACAGCTACATAATAGTATAGCATCAAGGCTATATAAAAGTAGGATTGGTCTGTTTAGAGAGGCAAAGTTTGAGAAGGGCAGTAATAAGAGCCTATAAAATAAATACAGAAATAGAGAAAGGAGAAATCAGTTACCCACATTTCAAATACAATAACAGAAACTTCTTTTGAAGCTCATTAAAAGCAAATTCCACTTTACTTTGTACCTAAGTTGAAATAACCCCTAGGAACTTAGTACCCTAAGAAGATGAAAGAGGCAGATTTTAGCTGGTTTTAAGAAGTTGGGAAAGTGTCAACAATAGAATGAGCTGCCTTGGACATTGGTGAATTCTGTGTCATTGCAGGTGTTTAAGCATAGGCTGTGACTACTTGTTGATATGTAGAAGGAATTTATTTGTTTACTGGGTGACGTAAGGTTCCTTTTAACTCCATTCTATCTAGAACAGAAGGAATGATAGGTTTGACACTGCAAAATAAACTGATCATTTACCCATGTGTGTAACATGCAAATTTCTTCACTGCACATCCCTCCCCCAATCTCTTTCTCTCAAAATTTCTCTCTTTCACACATACACCAATTAACTTAAGCAAATCTATGCTCCATTTCTTTTGACTGCAATGACTATAGGATTACCTTTGCATTGGTCTTGAATGAATGGGAATTGATTTATTGTTTTGACTTGTTGATTTCTTTCATAGCTACAGTAGAATCATTAAGCCAAAGCATCCAAAATCTAATTCACATTTAGTAAGAATTAAAGAGGATCTTGCCAGGTAGAAAGGAAACCTGAAGTCTGGATTTGTCTTGGAGGAGGAATCGATGTGATAAATTCTCTTTAAGAAGAAAAAGATCTGTGTTAGCTTCAACAAAAGACTGGAAACAAGATGTTCAGTCATTTGAAAAACGATTTTGTATTAATTTAATCTAAGGTTGTACCTGGAATGTCCATTTCCAGCTCTCTTCTACAGAGTTTGATAACTAATTTAGCTGCAAAAATTTGCTCTTGGCCAAGCCGCCTCCTCTCAGCTCCAAGCCTGAAAGAGATTTTTATTGCATTTTTTAATAGGAAAGCTTTGCTGTTTTCTCAGGTTAAGAAAAATACTGATTTGTGCTGCTTCATTTAGCAGCTGTTCAAATAAAAAATGGCTATGATTTAAAAACAGAAATCTGGCAGCTGTTCCACTGTCCTGTTTTCAGATGAGAAGTCACTGAGGCGCATTTCATAAATGTGCTATTCCAGCTCTGGAGACTTTTCCCTCTGGGATTAATGTATTTTGTCTCATATCTAGTCCTTGCTCAGGATTCACCTATGTGAATAGATGACTTGGTTAGAGGGCAAGCATATTCCTGTTGAGTCTAGCAAAAATCCAAGCATGAACATATAGAGAGTCTTTGGTTCCCTTCCTTCCTATTTAATACACACACCAAAGCAGAGAAAAAAATCTTAGAAATGGGCCAGAGCTTGAAAAGTCTCTTAAAAGTATATGAATCAAACCATCCAAGACATTTTAGGTCATTTAGCTGTATATTTAGGGTTTCTATAGGTTTAACTTCATTAAAAATGGTTTGTCTTTGTTCTGTCCTTTGTAAGATAGCATATAGCAAGTTAGTCTCTTTGTAATGGTTGCTTTTTTAAACACTCAAATGCATTACTTCCATAGAAGACCTATTCCAATGCCTTGTCATGCATAGATAATAGGCAGGTGACCTTGAGTTCTAGCTTTCCCATCTTTTGCCAAGGCAAAAAGGCTTACAATATGGTCTCGGGTTGAATTCTTGGTTGGATATGAAGAGATTCATCATTATTATGTTGGCTTCTAAGTGAAAAAAATTTTTTTTTGTTGTTGTTTTATTTTTATTTTTATTTTTTTAAATTTTATTTATGAATTTTTTGGCAGTATATATGCATGAGTAATTTTTCTTATAACATTATCCCTTGTATTCATTTTTCCAAATTATCCCTTTCCTCCTTTTACTCCCTCCCCTTGATGACAGGCAATCCCATACATTTTACATGTGTTACAGTATAACCTAGATACAATATATGTGTGTAAATCCCATTTTCTTGTTGCACATTAAGTATTGGATTCCGAAGGTGTAAGTAAACTGGGTAGATAGACAGTAGTGCTAACAGTTTACATTCACTTCCCAGTGTTCCTTCTCTGGGTGTAGTTGTTTCTGTCCATCATTGATCAGTGTTAGATCTTCTTTATGTTGAAGATATCCACTTCCTTCAGAATATATCTTCATACAGCATTGAAGGATACAGCGATCTTCTGGTTCTATTCATTTCATTCAGCATCAGTTGATGTAAGTCTCTCCAAGCCTCTCTGTATTCCTCCTGTTGGTTATTTATTACAGAACAATAATATTCCATAACCTTCATATACCATAATTTACCCAACCATTCTCCAATTGATGGACATCCATTCATCTTCCAATTTCTAGCCACTACAAAAAGAGCTGCCACAAACATTTTGGCACATACAGGTCCCTTTCCCCTCCTCAGTATTTCTTTGGGATATAAGCCCAATAGCAGCAATGCTGGATCAAAGGGTATGCACAGTTTGATAACTTTTTGGGCATAGTTCCAAATTGCTCTCCAGAATGGTTGGATTCTTGGTGAAAAATTCTTTGACCGTGGCATATTGTAAAATAAAAAACAAGAAATAGATCACAAAAAAACCCTCTTAGGTTAGGTTTTTTTTTTTTGTTTGTTTGTTGCTTTGATTTCATTGTTGTAGGGAATTCCTAATGAAGAAACTGTATCATGAGCAACTGTTGTATGGCTTACTTAGACCATTGCTTGTGACATTGAAAAGATAAAGTGTTTGCTCAGGGTTACATGATCAATATTTTTCAAAGACAGGACTTGGAATCCAGGACCCCATGGCTCTAAGCCTGGTCATCTGTCTGATGTGCCATGTTTCTTCTCTCATTTTAGAAAAATTTATTTGTTATTCTGGACATAACCAAGCAAAAAAAGGAGCATGTATATACATGAGTATTCTATATGCAAGTTTCCTATTCGTCCCACTTTCAAGTACACAATAGATTCTCGTGTTACATCTAATTTACTTATTTCTTCTCTTTTTGGGCCCATTAATATTAATTTTACTTATACTAATTGTGAGGTACTTATTTGGGAATTAGTGAACTCAGCCACATCAATATTGACAGGCTTGATATAAATGAAACTAGAATATATAACAAGATATACCCATTTTAGGGGGCAAAACCTTTTTTTGAGAGGCAAGTGTTTGATTTGGTGGTAGTGTTTTAATGTTGTCCATAAATTCAAAATGAAATAACTTTGCATGTAATCCTTGGTCATGAAAATGACTGTAGCTTGTTTATCAACTTCTTTTATAGCAAATGAAGAAGGCAAGAAGTGTTTCAAAGAATTTGGCAAAATATTCTTACCAAGTTAATACTTAAGTGACTTCAGTTGAAGAAGGATACATTAGAAGGAAGTGAAAATAGGTTGGAAAATATGCCTAAAATGAAGAAATCAAAGAGGCCAAAATCTCATAAATTTCTTCAGGGAAAGAGTTGGAAGTGCCAAATTAGAAGTATAAAGATGAGAAGATACCCCATGTAGATATAGCAGCTTAGATTGATTTGTTCATCCAAGTTGTTGTTCATACCAAAAAACCAAACGCATAAAGGTAGTAGAATTTGACTTTAACCACCATTTCTTACAGAGATGTTACCGATATAAATAAAGCAGTCATCACAAGAAGCCAAAAAGAGTCCAGAAATCCTCAGAGATGATGATGATATATTTAATTATCCTTGTCAAATGGACTATCACAGCAACCAAGGTCAATAGTAGTTTAAAGTACAAAATTATTTGTAAAACATTACAAAGAGGATTAATAATGCAGAACAATGAAGAAGAAAAAAATGTGACTATAAAACTTGGCTTGACAAAACTAAGCCAGATTATTCCAGGAGTACTTACTGATGAAATTAGAAAGATGAAAACAAATGGACAAAAAATAGAACATATTTTTCAGCATATCTATAACTATGTGTTTTGATCATTGATGACACAATGTAATGACAATGTGATTGACAGTAGAACTATCAATATTTAGATGAAGTTAGGAAGAGCAACTAGACCGGCTCAAGTACATACAGAAGAAATCTGTGCTAGAGGCAACATAATTTTGAAAGTGTTGAGAAATTAATCTTTTAAGACAGAAAGATACCAAATGATTGGGGATAAAAATTACAGATGGCATGAATAACAAGAACAGAAAGAGTGCTCAATATCTGCTAGTACTGCCCCATATGCCAAGTTTCTAATCTCTTTAAATTCTTTATGAGAATGACCTACACTTGTATTTAGAATATCCTCGAAAACATAAGAAAAGAGCATAAGACTTTTACAGACACATCTTCGTTAAATTATAGAACACAAAATTCTATTGTTATAGAATGCAAGATTCTGTTCTATTTGTTATTTACTATTTTTAATTGACATAGTAAAACAAAATGAAGCCCTAAGGGGATCCGCCAGTGATGTTTCTCTTACATATCTTATCATACAAGATTTTCTTGATAACTGAAACCAAAGAAAGAATTTTAGTAATCTTCTAATTATTGACATAAGAAATAAATTAGGGAGACATATGATTACCACTATCATGGGTGGTAACTTTTTTTTTTTTTTTTAAATTAAAGTTTTTTATTCACAAAGCATATGCATGGATAATTTTTCCAACATTGATCCCTACATAACCCCCTACTGCAAATTTTCCCCTTCTCTCCCCCCCCCCCCAATCACTTTCCAAACCCGGCAGGCACATGCCAAATATGCCGAAATACATGCCAGATCCAATATGTGTATACATATTCACATAGCCATCTGGTTGGGTAAGAAAAATCAAATCAAGAAGGAAGAAAAAGAAAAACTGAGAAAAAAAGAAACAAAATGAAAGCAAATAATAACAGAGAATGAGAATGCTATGCTATATTCCCATGGTTCTCTCTCTGGGTGTAGATAGCTCTCTTCATCACTGCAAAGCAGGACTGGTTTGAATCATCTCAGTGTTGAAGAGAGCCATGTCTGTCAGAATTGACCATCATATAGTCTTCTTGTTGCCGTATATAAAAATCTCCTGGTTCTGCTCATTTCACTTTACATCGGTTCATGTAGGTCTCTCCAAGTCTCACAAAACAATAGTATTCCATAGCATTCATATACCATAATGTATTCAGCCATTCTCCATTCGATGGGCATCCACTCAGTTTCCAGGTTCTTGCCACTACAAAAAGGGCTGCCACAAACATTTTTGCACATGTGGGTCCCTTTCCCTCTTTTAAGATCTCTTTGGGATATAATCCCAATAGAAGCACTGCTGGATCAAAGAGTATGCACAGTTTAAGAACTTTTTGAGCATATTCCAAACTGCTCTCCAGAGTGGTTGGATCTGTTCACAGTTCCACCAACAATGTATCAGTGTCCCAGTTTTCCCACATCCCCTCCTTCATCATTATCTTTTCCTGTCATCTTAGCCAAACTGACAGGTATGTGTAATATCTCAGACTTTTCTTGATTTGCATTTTTCTGATCAATAATGATTTGAAGCTCCTTTTCATGTGGCTACAAATAGTTTCAATTTCTTCATCTGAAAATTGTTCATATCTTTTGGCCATTTATCAATTGGAGAATGGCTTGAACTATTATAAATTTGAGTCAATTCTCTGTATATTTTAGAAATATCCTTTATCAGATCCTTTGGGTGCAAAAATGTTTTATGGGTGGTAACTTTCAAATGAAATCCATTTGATGATAGGATTCCCCATATGTTCCTCTTTGTAGAAAATGATTATATTACTTTAAACCCCAGGAGGGGCAGCTAGGTGGTACAGTAGATTGAGCATCAGTCCTGATGCTCCTGTGTGCACTGGGCAAGTCACTCAACCCTAATTGCCTCAGCAAAAAACAAAAACAAAACAACAACAACCAGGAAATGAAACCTGAAAATAATTAAGTTCTGTCTAATATCACTTGGGGGGTGGGCAGCAAATGGATGAAAAATATACAGTGCAAAGATGAGATGAAAGATTCAAATATGAGTTCTGACACATATAGCCAGTGTGAACTTGTATAGTTTATTTCGTGTCATCTGCTAAATGGAGGACCTAAGACTAAATGAGGTCTAGTGATTCTAACATGCCATTGAAAAGGCAGTTTAGGAAGTCTAATCCATTTGAATTAATATGGTAGTGTGTCTTTTTTGCAAAAGTACTTCAGATGGACAATGAGCTTGACCCAAATTTGTGAATAGTAAGAAGGCAGATGGGATTACATTTGGGATGGTGTGCAGTACTTAAATATTTTCAAGTCATTTCTGATACACAAATTCATCAGTGAAATAGCAGTGTTATCCTAGGGATACCACATGACAGCAAGTCATGATCCACTACAATATCCACAGAATTTGTAAGTGTCCTAGCAGGCAATAATAAAGAGATATAGGGTGGGAATATTTAGATTACAGCATATTAGCTATTGTGCTTTGCATGCAAAAAGTAACATAAAGAGACATAAATTTCAGGAAGTTCGTAGTCAAGAAAGGAAGCAAGCTGGTCTCATAGTGGTAGCAAGGATTAATGTGAAAAGCTCAAGTATGCTGATGGCATGCATAGTCTTTTTTCTTTTCTTTTTTTTTCTGAGGCTGGGGTTAAGTGACTTGCCCAGGGTCACACAGCTAGGAAGCGTTAAGTGTCTGACAGCAGGTTTGAACTCAGGTCTTCCTGACTTCAGGGCTGGTGCTCTATCCACTGCGCCACCTAGCTGCCCCATGCATAGTTTCTTAAAAGATTCAAAGGAAGCCCTTCTGTGTGCTGGATAGATCCTGCTCAGTCTGTATGATCTTGAGCAAATTATTTAATCTCTCTGGCCCTCAGTTAACTCATCTGTAAAGGAAATTGGATTTGGTGTCCCTCAGGTTGCTTTCCACTCAGATATTTGACTCTGGAGCATAGAGGAGGACTACCTTTTTCTATAAGCCTAGAGAGGGTAAAGAAAAATTTCTTGGGGGCATCTAGGGGGTACAGTGGATAGAGCACCAGCCCCTGAAGTTAGGAAGACCTGAGTTCAAATTTGACCTCAGACACTTAACACTTCCTAGCTGTGTGACCCTGGATAAGTCACTTAACTCAATTACCTCAGCAAAAAAAAAAAAAAAAAGAAAAAAAGAAAGAAAGAAAAGAAAAACTTCTTGGAGGAGGGATAGTGAAATAGAGAGCAAAAGTGGATCATCAAGTGACTGTTTATCTCAAGCGAAAAGGAAAAAGAGAAAGAAATCATGCATTTGACTTTTTGCTATATGTAACACATGTGAATCCCAGAAAGACAAGTCACCACCCCCCATTTCCTGATTACCTAGTTCAGGCTGTAGTGGCAAGCATTCTTAGTATTTTTGGAATTGCTTGGATTTCTTATTAAATTAGTTTTGGCCTTTAAACAGTCTTTCATATTGTTTGAAGAAGCTGCAATTAACATCTTCTGAGCACATCAGCAGAACTTGGGTTGCTAAGCAGCAGACCTTTAAGGACAATTTGTCAATTTCTGCAGTAAGAGAGCACATAGTAAACACCCACATTCAAAGAAAATTGCTTGTTTTCCAGCTTTTACCACTAGGCCTCCAGTTCATCAGTGTCCAATTTATTCTTTATTTAGTTTTCATAAATAATTCACAAGACTTAAAGTAGAATAATTGAGTCTTTTCCTGGCCTAATCCTTGGCAATGCAAAACAAAAAGACATTTAGATGACAATTTGGACACATTTGTTATAAGTAACTTTCCAGATAGATGTTGGGCTGAACATTTGCAAAGTCTCCAGATCCTTAAGTGTCCCATAGGTGTCTGGGGGATAGTTAGGTGTCAGGACCAGGGCACAGGCTCAATGATAGCTGTCTTCTTATCTTTGGACATTTGAGTCACAGAGAAAACATGACAGCATGGAAACGAACACTAAATATGAAGCAAAGAACAGGATAGCTTCATATCTCAGCTCTGTTGATCATTAGCACTATAACCCTAGTTAAATCACTTACCCTTCCTCATCCCTATCGTAAAAAGTATACAATCACACGGCCTCATCACTAATTAATTAATCAACGAGCTTTTGGTAAATGCCTACTATGGGTCAGGCAGAGAGTGCTTGCCCCCTCAAGGATTTACATATATGTATTGCAAAATAAATAAAAAATAATTTAATGTAGAGGGCATTAGTACCTGGCAGGGAAGGAGTTTATAAAGGCTTTAGGGAGAATATCACTTAGGCAGAGTTTGGAGGAAACAGGATTTGTGGAAGAGTTAGAGTGGAGGGAGTTCATGGGGGACAACAAATTTAGAGACAGGACATAGAATGAAGAGCAGTTTGGCTGGACTATAGAGTATGTGAAGAAAAAGCAACATATTCAAAGGCTGGAAAGGTAGGTTGAGATGGCTTGTTACGTGCTTTAAATGTCAAACAGAAAAGTTTCTATTTGATCCTAGAGATAGTAGGAATCTTTGAAGTATAGGAGAATATCTGAAGTCAGTTCTGTGTCTTACTATGAATTATAGTGGGGAGAAACGAGGCAGAAAGATTGATTAGGAGGTTATTAAAATGGTCCACTGAGAGGTGATGAAATTCTACATTGGGATGGTAGTCATTCAAGTAGTGAGAAGAAGACGGATACATTACACATTATAGAGGTAGAAATGACATGATTTGGAAGTTTATTAGATATGTGGCCTAACACATTCCTTTACTCTTATTCAGCATTCCCTGTTTCAACATAAATAGGGTAATTCAGAGGAAGCTTCAGTTTTTTGGGGGAAGCAATAAATTCTCTTTTAGATATGTTTAATCTGAGATGTATATGGGACACAACCAATTTTACTTTAGTATAGAGAGAAGAGGTCCAGGACACAAACTTGAAGAACACACCCATTTAGCAAGCATTTTATGGAAGATGAGCCTCCAAAAAAGATTGGGGGGGAAATTAGTCAAATAGTTAGGAAAAGTAAGTAAAGCAGGTTAAGAATATCCTAAAGGTAAACTTATATCAAAACTCACAGAAAGGTCAAGAAGTACAAAATTTTACAAAAAGCTATCAGATAGGTAATATTGAGTGTTGGTAATGCCAGGACTATTATAAAGAAAGTAATTTGTAAACCTTAAAAATTTTTACAATGGTGATTTGTAGACATAACTTCCTTGGGATCATGTGGGTATATTCTAAGAACAACTTGCAATGTGGCTCTGGAAAGCTTTCCTTGTCCAGATTCCAGTTAGAATAAACTTGCTGAAAGGTAAGTGGTAGTGGTAGTGGTGATGATGATGATGATAAATGATTTACATTTATATAGTGTTTTTGTGCAAAGCACATGCTCCATAACAACCTTGGGTTAAGTTTAGATTGAAAAATTAGTGGTTATGTCCACAAAATTGGATGAAAATGGCTTTTTGCCTTTATATCACATTTATTTGTATCTTCCTTTCAGTGATCCTTTCATTGTGATAAAGAAAATTAAGTAAAAATATTTGATAACAGATTCTCTGATATTCTTTATGATTTTCCAGCCTTGTGATTCCCCACCTCTTTGTTGATCAATTGTAGGTGACTTAGCTATTCTCAGTACAGTATTGCTGTTAGTGTGGACAATTCTAATTCTACTCATTTCATTTTGCAGTAGTTCATGGAAGTATTTCCAGATTTCTCTAAGAACATCTTGCTCATCATTTCTTATAGCACAATATTATTCCATCACAATCATATACCACAACTTATTCAGCATTTACCAACTGATGAGCAGTTTCCAATTCTTTCCCACCAGAAAAGAGCTACTAAAAATAGAAAAAGAGATAAATAACTTGGGGAATGTCTGAAAGAAATGTCTACTGTAGGAGGCAGTACCTGAACTGTTTTTTGGTTTGTTTGTTTGTTTGCTGAGGCAATTGGGGTTAAGTGACTTGCCCAAGGTCACACAGCCAGGAAGTGTTAAGTGTCTGAGGTCAAATTTGAACTCAGGTCTTCCTGACTTCAGGGCTGGTGCTCTATCACTGTGCCACCTAGTTGCCCCCTGAACTGTGTTTTAAAGGAAGCTAGAAATTCCAAAAGGTAGAAATGAATAGGCAATGTATTTGAGGCAAGGGTTGGTGGGTAAGTAAAAGAGACAGCCTTGTAAAGGAGATAATTGATTATAAAAAAAGAGCATAATTAGATGTAATATGAAATAGGACAGAAAGGGTATGTGAGAATGAGATTGAAACTGTAGAGACTAAGAATTTTATATGTTAATGTAGAATCAACAAGGAGCCATTGAAGGTTTTTGAGTGTCATATCTGTATTTTAGAAATATTTTTAAAACATTTTTGTTGCCTTTCATTCTATATATCCCACAGTCAACTTTTTTTTTTTTTTTTTAACGAAATAAAGAATGAAGCAAAAGTAGCAAACTAGATAGCACATTTGACAAGGCATAAAGTATTTCCATACACTTTGTCCAAGTATTGCCCCATCTCTGTTCTGAGGAAAGTCTATTTTGTTTTGTTCTCTGTAAGTTTCATTGGTTTTTTATTTACTTCCCTTTTCCTGCTATTTATTTAATAGTTATATGACTTGGGTAAATCACTTAATCTCTCACTTAATCTCTTCCTCAATTTTTTCATTTTTTAGATGGTGATAATTTTTTTTTTCTTCCTGCCACTCAGGGTTGTTGTGATAGTAAATAGAAAAAAAAAAAAGCATATAAAGTACTTATAAACTCTTTAATGTGCTCTCTCTTTATATGTTATTGGTGGTATCACTATTATTTCTAGGACCTGGTGGGAAATCAATAAGGAGAACAAAATCAGGGGTTTTAGGCTGACACCCTTGTTTGCTTTGTGGAGAAATGTATTGGAAGTAGTTAGATGACACAAAAGAGTGTTGAATTTGAGAGCCAAAAAGATCTGAGTCCAAATCCTCATGTAGACCTTAGTTGTGTGAGCAAATCTTTTAACTGCTATCTGCCTCAGTTTCTTCATCTGTAAAATGGGAAACAGTGCAGTTGATCATCTGGGTCTGAACACTTGCAAATATCAAGACTGGTTTGATGAAAATGATGGGGAAATTCAGAAGCTGCTAAATGAAAAACGAGAACTCCATAAGGTGTACCAGCAGGATAATTCTCTTAAGAAGGTAACATTCAATTCCATCAAAAATAAAGGACAATTGAAACTTAGAGAGATGCAGGATTCTTGGTTCAGTACAAAGGCAGGTGAAATTCTGTTTTATCCTGATAGCAACAATCCAAAGCATTTTTTATGATGCACTAAAGTCTATGAGCCAAAGACCTACGGTGCATCTCAGCTTCTCAATGCTGATGGTGCCCTACACCAATTAGTGAAGGCTGAACACTTCCATAGTGTTCTCAACAGGCCCTTATCAATGCTGAAGCTATTGACTTTTTACCTCAAGTTGAAATCAATTACTCCCTCACTGAAATTCCAACTGAAGAAGTTTGCAATGCCATTAGTGTATTTTCATGTGGTAAAGCACCAGGTACTGATTCTACTCCAGCTGAGATCTACAAGATGGGGGGGTCCATTGATTGTTCAAAAGCTGACTGAAATTTTCCACATTATATGGCAAGAGGAAATAATTCCCCAGGAGTTTAAAGATGCTTCCATTGTCCATCTTTATGAAGGTAAAGGGAATAAATCGTCCTGTGATCATCGCAGCAGGAGCTTTCTCTTAGTCATTTCTGGCAAGAATCTTGCCAGAGTCCTCCTTAGTAGGCTGACCCTACACCTAGAAAAAGGTCATCCACCTGAGAGCTAGTGTTACTTTCAGAAGAGGCCAAGGAACAACTCCAGGAAAAGTTGCAAGAGCAGAACAGAGGTCTGTAGACAACATTTATAGATCTGATCAAGGTCTTTGATAATGTCTGTTGTGAGGACTATGTCAGTTACCAAAGAAATTGTTCAGTATAATACATCAATCTCATGATGACATGCTTGCCCGGATTCTGGACAGTGGATTGTGCTCTTGAGCTTTCCCAGTCACCAGAGGAGTGAAACAAGGCTGTGTGCTTACTCCCATGCTTTTTAGCATAATGTTTTCACCCATATTCTCAAATGTCTTTTATGAGGCATTGACAAGGAATCAAAGTCAACTACAGTACTTTCTTTAACTTGAAAAAACTACAAGCCAAAACTAAAGTGGAGGGAGTATTGCTGCATGATTTTTTTATTTGCAGATGATTGTGCACTCAGTGCAGCCTCAAGCTTTGAGTAGCAAAGTATGGATCAATTCTCTGCTGCTTGTGCTAATTTTGACCTAACATTGGCCTAACAGTAATAATGCAACTAGGCTTACACTCCAAATAGATCAGTGAAGAAGGAAGTTTCCATATACACAGAAATATTTATAGCAGAATTTTCTTTTGTGTGGTAGCAAAGAATTAGGAAAAAAAAAAAGTTGATGTCCATCACTTAAGAAATGGCTAAACACACTGTGATAAATGAATGTAAAGCAGTATTATTATGTTGTAAAAAATGACAAGGATGATAAATAGAGTAGCAAGGACATCACTGTTAGAGTCCAGTTGCAATGTGTTTGACTTTGGCTGATCAGACCAATATAAGCTTGGAATACTATGTTACAGTTGGAACACAAATAAACCATATGAACATTTGGGGTAGCTGCTCTAATTTTGCACATCTCATGATTCTTTTGGGCTAATTCAATTCTGCTTTGCTTATAGCAACTTCTCTGATGAGGGTACTTCATGCTGGGTGGTCCTGTGCCATTGTCTTCCATGTCCTACAATTGATTCTAAAGTTCTTGACCTTGAGAGTGTACTTGTATCGCTTGTGAGTGCTTGCCCTATGTGAGTTCTCCATAAATTTTTTTTTTTTTTTTTTTTTTTGGCAAATGTACATTTGGCATTCAAACAATGTGGCCAGCCCAATGGAGTTATGCTCTCTGCAGTAGAGTTGGAATGTTTGGCAGTTTAGTTCCAGAAAGTTCATCAAGATGATATTCCTAAGAATATTCCTAAGACAATTCAAATGGAAGAGATTCAGTTTCCTATCGTGGATGAATATACTGTCTAGGTTTCACAGGCATACCACAATGAAGTCAACACAACAGCTCTTAGGTCTCTAGATCATGTTAGGTCAAATAAAGATCATTTTAGTTATTTGCATAATAAATTGGTATTTGATCTTAATATTAACATGATCTAGAGATAATACCAGCTCTGACTCAGATGACAGAGGAGTGAGGCTGAGGCAGGCTGATTAGAAGGCATTGGTTATCTAGGCTATTATTGTAAGGCCCCAAGATTAATTGGTATAACAGATGGAAGTGATTGGTGAAAATGATCACTTTTCTTTAGCAGGTAATTCTCTACTCTGCATGGGATGGCACTGGTTGCCATGTATGTTTAGCCACAATAGCAAATGTTCTGGAGAAAAATCTTCATTGCTTGAAAAGGCATCCTTCCTCCTTCCCTGCTACCCCTTTCTCAGAGTAGTGACACTCTATCATAGAAGGTAGGTTTGGTCTTATGGAGAGAGGAGGGAAATGATACAGAAAGGGAAAAAAATTGAACATCTTCCACTGTTCAACCTGGAGTTATCGGGAAAAGGGATACACAGCCTCTAAGCTATATTTGGGACCATACCGAGGTGTTAGCCCAGCTTTGAGCTGTGGTCCTCATAATCACTAAAGCCCATCTATTCTTTATTTACTTGTTCCCTTTGGGTTGAAAGTCACTTAGAGATCTGAAGTACTTATTGCTCCTTCTAGAAAGATTAATGGACCAGGCACTAAGTAGCTTTGGAGTCTTGTTCCATTGTAAAGTTTCTCACAACTTTAAGGTTTCATTATCTAAAGGATTTAGGATCTGGATTTTTTTAATGTAAGCTCCTTGGGAACTCCCTTTTTTATTTATATTCTCAGAATCTAAGACAGTAGCTAACAAATAATTGTTGTTCAGCCTGACTTTCCATGACCTCATTGAGGGTTTTCTTGGCAAAGATACTGAAGTGAGTTTGCCATTTCCTTTAGCCCATTTTATAGACAAGGAAACTGAGGCAAACAGGAGTATCAGGATTTTTTTTAATGTAAGCTCCCTCAGGACTCCCTTTTTTATTTGTATTCCCGGGATCTAAGATAGTAGCTGGCAAATAATTATTGTTCAGCCTGACCTTCCATGACATCATTGAGGGTTTTCTTGGCAAAGATACTGAAGTGAATTTGCCATTTCCTTCTTTAGCCCATTTTATAGACAAGGAAAACAGAGGAAAACAGGATGAAGGGACTTGCCTGGGATCACACAGCTAGTAGTGTTGGAGGCCAGTTTTGAACTCATGAAGTTAAGTTTTCCTGGTTCCAGGCCTATTGCTCCATCCTCTGTGCCTCTGAGGTGCCTTGGCCAATAGTAGGTTCTTAAATGATAATTGTTCATTCATCTGCGGTATCACAGATTTAGGACTCTAAGTGATTTCATCACAATGTTCACTCACTCTCTTCATTCTCTACATCCTGTCTTTCGACTTGATCTTTGAACCAAAACTTCTCACTTCTGAGATTATCTCTCGTTTCTCTAATCCAATGGCCAATACTCAGTCCTCATCACCTTTGATTCCTCTGAAGCCTTTGATGTTGGAGATCTCCTACATCTTCTCCATAGGCTCCTCTCTCTGGATTTTCAGATTTCTTTCTCCTTGTTCTCTCCCCACTCTTCTTGATTGTTCTCATCAGTTGTCTTTGCTGGATCTTCATCCACATTATGTCTGCTCAGTGGGGGAGTTGACAGAGCAAGGATTTACCCTAGGTCTGCTTCTCTTCTCCCCCTATACTATATCTCTTATTGATCTCTCAGCTTTCAATAATTCAGTTACTATCTCTATGCAGATCTCCCAAATCTCCAGCCATAGTTAGGGCATCTTCATTGTTAGGAAATCTCTAACTGCCTACTGGCCATCTGAAATTGACTATCTTCAAGATGACCAAACCTGAACTGAGTTTCTTTCCCCCCCAAGTCCCTCTTTTTTCCCAACTCTCCTATTACTATCATTCCAGTCAACTAGGGGGCTACTTAGGTATCATTCTCGATTCCCCACTTTCTGCAACCCTTCTCTCCCATATTCAATCAGTTGCCAGTTCTGTTGTATATAGAAGATGCTATCTGCATCCAAAGAAAGAACTGATAAATGGAAGCATGTGCAGGATGATTTTCTGTGTGTATGTATAATGTATACATGTACATCCACATTTATGTCTAATGGTAGCCATCTCTAGGGTGAGGGAGAGAAAAGGAAAAAACTTACATGATAACTTGTTAAGCATTTAAAAGGAATAAAAAGTTGTATATAATAGATTGCAGTGTTATGTGTGATCATTTTTTCTTCTATTATTATAGAAATGCTTCTTTTACTTCATAAAATAAAAATAAATTAAAAGAAATAACACTGCCACTATTCTGGTACAGGCTTTCATCACTCCACACCTAAATCATGCTGTCATCTCTCCTCACTATAATTCATCCTCTAGAGATTCAAATATTGAATTGACATTCCTGGATCATAGGTCTAACCTTGTCAGCCCCTATTAAGTCAACTCCATTGACTTCCTTTTGCATACAGCATCAAATATAAATTTTCTTTTTGGCTCTTAAAGACTTGTATAACCTTTTTTTTTTTTTTTTTTTTTAAATACTTTTCTGGTTTTCAACTCCCTTTTGCCTATTTTGGGATCCAGTAGTCTCTTTTCCTCTTTCTATACGGCATTCTCTACATTACTCAGATGCCTAACACTAATATTTTCCTGAAGAAAAGAATTGAAAAATACTGCAACTGAATTTTATTTTATTTTTTTACTTACACGGCCACTAAAATGAGCATTCGTCAAAATAGAACACAGAATTGTATTAATTTTTATTATGTAGTTCACTTTTTATTTTATTTTATTTTTTTTAACTATATGACAAATTCATCATGTTACTTTCAAAGCTGTCCCAATTGTCTGTGATTCTTTTTGGACTTCCTTTTTGTTCTCTTCTCTGTATTTTTTTTTTTTTTTTCAAAAGACTGAGACAATTACAAGTGCCAAACTCTGAGCTTTCCTAAAAATGGGCTGTATCTCAACAGGCAAGAAACAACTAGCTGTAGGAGTTCAAAATCATTTCAAAATCAGAGATAACTGGTTAGCACAAAGGTCAGAATTAACACTAAATTAGAAAAAAATGATGAAGATGGGAGGCAGGCTGTATGCAAATTACAGCAACCTCATCCAGTCTTTTTAAACAAGTTGTTCATTTTTTAAAAATAGCTTTTTATTGACAACATATGCATGGGTAATTTTTCAACATTGACCCTTGCAATCACTTCTGTTCCAGCTTTATCCTTCTTTCCCTCCACCCCTTCCCCTAGATGGCAGGCAGTCTCATACATATTAAACATGTTAAAGTATATCTTAAATATAATATATGTGAACATATTTATATAGTTCTCTTGTTGCATAAAAAAAATTGGATTTAGAAAGGTAAAAATAACCTGGGAAGAAAAACAAAAGTACAAGCAGTCAACATTCATTTCCCAGTGTTTTTTCTCTGAGTATAGATGGTTCTGTTCATCACTGATCAATTGGAACTTAATTGGATACTCTCATTGCAGAAAATAGCCACGTCCATCAGAATACATCCTCATACAGTATTGTTGTTGAAGTGTATAATGATCTCCTGGTTCTCTTCATTTCATTTAGCATCAGTTCATGTAAGTCTCTCCAAGCCTCTCTGTAGTCATCCTGGTGGTCATTAAGAACAGAACAATAATATTCCATAACATTCACATACCACAATTTATTCAGCCATTCCCCAATTGATGGGTATTCATTCAATTTGTAGTTTCTGGCCACTACAAAAAGGACTGCCACAAACATTTTTGCACATACAGATCCCTTTCCCTTCTTTAATATCTCTTTGGGATATAAGCCTAGTAGTAATACTGCTGGATCAAAGGGTATGCACAGTTTGTAACTTTTTGAGCATAGTTCCAAATTGCTCTCCAGAATGGTTGGATTTGTTCACAACTCCTCTAACAATGCATCAGTGTCCCAGTTTTCTAATAAATCCCCTCCACCATTCGTTATTATCTTTTTCTGTCATCTTAGCCAATCTGACAGGTATGTAGTGGTATCTCAGAATTATCTTAATTTGCATTTCTCTGATCAATACTGATTTGGAACACTCTTTCATATGAGTAGAAATAGTTTCAATTTCATTATCTGAAAATGTTCATATTCTTTGACCATTTATCAATTGGAGGATGGCTTGATTTCTTATAAATTAGATTTTGGAAATGAGGCTTTTATCAGAACCTTTAACTGTAAAAATTAAACAGATTGTTCGTAATGAACAATGGGAAATGAATGAAAGTAAAGACTTTGTTTAAACAGATAATTTAAAATTGTTCATGATGAACATGAGAGAGCTTTTCCTGACTGAACTTTTGTGACAGTTTTAGAGTCAGAAGGACCTTTAAATACTGTCTCATTATTATTCTTCCAGTTTTCCTCCTCCTTTGAGAGATTAAGAAACTAAGACAGTTTCAGGTATGGATCACACCAACGTCACCCACTTGGAAATATTTCCAAGGAAGTAATAGTGGAAGATTAGGAAAATGGTATAGACATAGGATATTTGGATTTCAGCAAAACATTTGACAAAGTATTTTATGCTATTATTGTAAGCAAGATAGAGACATTGCTGGCTAGATAATTTGGTTATGACTGGACTCAAAGAGTAGTCATTAAGAATTTGATGGAAGTTGTCTGGTAGAGTTCCCCAGGGATCCTTAAGCCTTTTGACGAGAAAGATTTTATTAATAACCCAGATGAAGCCACAGAGATATGTCAAATTTGAAGAATACCTGAAGCGATAAAGATTGGCAAACTTTCTGAATGGCAGAATCTAAAATGGTTACCAAGATAATAGAATAAATCTAGAAAAGTGGTATTTAATAAATGTGAAGTTCTACACTTGGTTCACAAAATCAACTTTACAAGTACAGGACCAAGAGGTCCTGGCTAGTAGCTAGCCTGGGTAAAAGAATGTGTGACAATTTCCAGGACTTAAAGTTGACATAAACCCAAAATAAATTAATGCTACCTTATCTTTCATTTTAGAAGGGCATAGTGGGAGACAAATGGAGGAAAAGACCTACTCTGTTCTGCCCTAGTTAAACTATATCTTTGCTTAGTTTTGAGAGTCATATTAAGAACTTCTGAAAAAAAAATATTTTATTGTTTTATTCCTGTTTAACAGCACAGTTTTTCCTGGAGATGCCTGTACCCTCCAACTCTCTCTACCCCACTGAACCTTTTTACAAAATTAACCCCCCCCCAAACAAACAAACCTACAACAGTTTTTAATCAGATGGGATATGTAATATTCTGTGAAAATTTAAAAGTTGTATTGCTTCTCTGTTGCTCCTCTGATGAGGAACACGTTTCATTATTTGTTCTCTGGGACTGCTAATGGTGTTTATAATCATCTTGTTTGACTTTTTTTTTTTTTTTAATGATATTTTTATTTATATAATTGCAGTCATATATAAGTTGTTATAAATATTTCTGGTTTTGTTCTTTTCATTGCATCAATATACACCCATTTTCCTGAATTTTTCTGAAGTTCTTTTATTGGTTATTTCTTTTCGCACAATAATATGCCATTGTATTGAAGATAGGTGGTACAGTGGATAGAGCACTAGTCCTGAATTCAAATCCATCCTCAGACACTTCCCAGCTGGATTTCAAAAATGCCACAGAATGGGAGGAGTAATAATGTTCCATGGTGTCTCTGTGTCTATAAGCATCTTATTATGTCATTTATTGGGTAGATTTTATTTCCCTGTCTCAAAAAAAAAGCAAGGAAATTACATGTTTTGGATTTTTCAGTCTCTTCAGTAAACCAAAATTCACTGAACTGCTTCTTGTTGTATTGAAGTGATTCTTTTTCCTTTGTTTCCCTAACCCTCTATGAACTCCCAGAAGTTGCCAGGGACAGGGTCTCACTTAATCTTTAGATTTCTTCCTGTGAAGAACCTCCTATTCTTGGGATTTTTGTTTTTGTTCCTGACTCCTACGACAGGGAATTCTTGTTGAGACGATCCAGTTTACAAGTATTTGAAATGCAATTGAAAGTTTTAAGAGAGGGGCAGCTAGGGGGCGCAGTGGATAGAGCACCAGCCTTGAATTCAGGAGGACCCGAGTTCAAATGTGGTCTCAGACACTTAACACTTCCTAGCTGTGTGATTCTGGGCAAGTCACTTAACCCCAGCCCCAGGAAAAAAAAAAAAGAAAGTTTTAAGAGAGTAGCCCCAGAGACCATGAGAGTCTGAGAAACTGAGTGGGTCCGTTGACTTGTCCAGCACCACAGGGTGTGTCAGAGTGTTTTCTTCACCCCAAAGTGGTCCTCTTCTTGTTATCCCCATACTTTCTATTCTCTCTCTCTCTTCCTCTTCTAAAAGGCTAGAGGAGATTTTTTTATGCTTCAGGTGAATCTAGAAATAATAGAGGTGGCAACTGTGGTATCAGAGAAGACAAAAATAGAAAAAGAAATAATTAAGAGAGATGAGGGAGAAAAGCACATTATGGCATTAGAACATTTTATTCCACTTGTTTGTTTGTTTGTTTTTTAATATGTAGAATGCATTTCACATGTTATTTTCAACTTTGTCCTACTTATGCTTCCTTTTGAACTTTGTTTTGTGCATTCTTGTATGTCTGAATAGCAAGTGCTTACTGGATAGCATGCTGGACTTATGTTCAGATTCTACCTCCCATACAAATATGGGCATTTCTCTGTACCCCCTCATCTGTAAAATGAAGAAGTGGCCTAGAGGGTCTCAAAGGTTCCTTCCAACTTTAAATCCAGGTAAAAATCCAAGCTGTTACCCTTTGCATCTCTCTGTCCAGGTGTTCCGGACGGACCTGATCACAGCCATGAAAATCCCAGACTCCTATCAACTCAGCCCGGATGAATACTATATCCTGGCAGATCCCTGGCGGCAGGAATGGGAGAAAGGTGTGCAAGTGCCAGCAGGCACAGAGGCCATCCCTGAGCCTGTGGTGAGGTGAGTGTGTCTTGTGGTTTCCTGTTTGATGCCCCAGTTCTCGGTGGCTGCCTGACTTGATTAATAATTTTAAGAACCATCTACATTCATACTTCACCCTGGTTTGTCTATGCAGCCCTAGAGAATTGTTCAGCAAGGCCTGGAATGTTCTTCCCAGGATTCCTCAGAAACTGTGGATTTTTATTGATGTAAGGTAGTAATGATGAAGTAGAACACTTTTCAGACTTTGCCAATATTCATTTTATAGATCTAGCACTCAGTTTTAAGAAAATCTAGTTTAAAAACCAAGTCTAATAGTTTCCCTGTACTTTATAAACCCCCATTATAAAGGGATTCACCTTTAGAATTTCCAGGTCTTTTCCTACCTTTCCAATCTTCTGTACTTTCCTTCCTTCACATATTCTAGCAACATCGTCCAGCTCACTGTTCTTCTCACCCACATCTCTGTGTTGTTCTCCAGGTCTAAGATGTTCACATCATCTCTCCACTTCCCCGGCTTCCTTCAAGACTTGACTCAAACCCTACTTTCTTTTTCTTTTCTTTTTTTTTTTTTTAAAAAACAAGGTCACTTTATTATAAATTTTTTTTGACAGTATATATGCATGAGTAATTTTTTTTTATAAGATCATCTCTTGTATTCATTTTTCCAAATTATCTCCTCCCTCACTCTACTCCCTCCCCCCCCCGATGACAGGCAATCCCATACATTTTACATGTGTTACAATATAACCTAGATACAATATATGTGTGTAAATCCCATTTTCTTGTTGCACATTAATTATTAGCTTCCAAAGGTGTAAGTAACCTGGGTAGATAGACAGTAGTGCTAACAATTTACATTCGCTTCCCAGTGTTCCTTCTCTGGGTGTAGTTGTTTCTGTACATCATTGATCAACTGGAAGTGAGTTGGCTTTTCTTTATGTTGAAGATTTCCACTTCCATCAGAATACATCCTCATACAGCATTGTTGTTGAAGTGTACAGTGATCTTCTGGTTCTGTTCATTTCACTCAGCATCAGTTCATGTAAGTCTTTCTAAACCTCTCTGTATTCCTCCTGCTGGTCATTTCTTACAGAGCAATAATATTCCATAACCTTCATACACCATAATTTACCCAACCATTCTCCAATTGATGGACATCCATTCAACTTCCAGTTTCTGGCTGCCACAAACATTTTGGCACATACAGGTCCCTTTCCGCTCTTTAGTATTTCTTTGGGATATAATCCCAATAACAGCAATGCTGGGTCATAGGGTATGCACATTTTGATAACTTTTTGGGCATAATTCCAGATTGCTCTCCAGAATGGCTGGATTCTTTCACAACTCCACCAACAATGCATCAGTGTCCCAGATTTCCCACATCCCCTCCAACATTCATCATTATTTGTTCCTGTCATCTTAGCCAATCTGACAGGTGTGTAGTGGTATCTCAGAGTTGTCTTAATTTGCATTTCTCTGATCAACAGTGATTTGGAACACTCTTTCATATGAGTGGAAATAGTTTCAATTTCATCATCTGAGAATTGTCTGTTCATATCCTTTGACTGTTTATCAATTGGAGAATGGCCAAACCCCACTTTCTGAAGGAAGCCCTTATTGTCCCCATTATCCATCCCTCCCCACCGTCCTTCCTCCAGTGCCTCCCTGCTAATCTTGTGATTTTATTCTCTGTACATTCTGCATTTCTCTTCTCTCCACATAATTATTTGTATGTTTTATCTTCCATTTGATTGTGAGCTCTTTGAGAGTATGTTTTGCCTTTCTTTATTTCTCTGGCACTTTGCTCAATGTGGTCAGGCAGGAAGTGATTTAATAAACGCTTGCTGAAGAATTACTGACTAGTTCTTTTAAAGCAGAGTTCCTTAAATTTTTTGTTTCCTGTATTGCTTGGATTTTAAGGAAAACTGAATCCCTTGTTCAGTATAGAAGTATATAAATTCACACTTATGCACAAAAGAAATAAATTACTTTTCTTCTTTAAGAATAGAGGCAACTGGGTAGCATAGCAATTAGAGCACCAGTGCTAACATCAGGAGGGCTGTAGTTCAAATACAGCCTCAGACACTTATTAGTTGTATGGTGTATATATAGCCCTGGGCAACTTAATCCTGCTTGTCTCAAAAAAAAAAAAAAAAAAAAAGTTTATCCAAATATATTTTTAACTTGATTGATTTTTAAAAATCAATGAAGGCTTTTTGGAATATTGATTTAGTTATATACCAGATATTTCCTGTATTCCATTGACAAGCTAATCATGCTCCAGAATTTGTTTCCAGCCCCCATGCTGGAGGCAGTGGTGGTGTTAGGGAAAGGGGCTGGAGTTTTAATCAGATAAATGTCCACCCCACCCCACCCCACTCAGGCTTAGGTGTCTATTCCTGGGAATATGTAGGAGAGAGAAGGACCTCTAGGAGGGAACAGGAGTTAATCATTTATTTTCCTAATTCTCGTTATGTTCTTTATTATGCTACCCTTACACCAACTAAAGAAATTTGGGATTATTATTCTCTTGAACTGGGATGTTCTCATTTCTTTTGCTAAAGTGATCAAGATTGATAGCCAAAGCTAGACTTAGGATTTCTTAAGTGGAAGTTCTTTCTACTAACTTTTGCTTCCTCATGAAGACGGGAATTCTTTAGTTAATATCACTTGGTAAATCTATAGGCATTAGATAGCTGTGTGTTAGGTGCTGGATATGTGAAGGTAGAAATGAAGCAATCTCTGCCCTCAAGAAATTTAAATTCTTTTGCAAGAGACAGTACATACATAGATGAGTGTAAAAAAAAAAAAATCTAGGGTCATGGGGGTGACCAGTGGCCAACGGGGATGGTATTGAAGTGAGAAGGATAATGATAAAAGGTTTCATGTTTGGGGGCAGTAGAGCTGAGTTTTAATGGAAACTAGGGATTCTAGAAAGTGAATTTAGGAGAGAAGAATCTAAGACCCAGAGAAAGAGGCAATAGGAAGCTCAGCAGGGTTGTGTTCGCTTGCTGCTTTTATTGAGTGTTCATTTTCTCCATTGATGTCTGAAAGGAGTAATCATCCATCCAGGGTTTTGCTCATAAAGAAATTTGGCAAAGAAAGGGTGAGAGATCTTACAGGTGGCTGAAGAAGCACTGGGGTGTCCTGAAGATATTTATGGACATTAGTAAGTCTACTTGATGCTGAGGAGATAAGTGACACTTGCTAGAAATACTCAGGTGCCTTACAAGCTAGGCATCAGTAGAATTGACCTCCCTATTTTAAAAGAGATGTACTTCTTCCAGACCAAGGAAATTATGGCAGCTTTTTGAATTGATGTCTGGATTAGTAAGAAGAGCAATGGGCTAGATAACCTCATCCACTTTGTTTGAGGACTTTCAGGATAATTTTAAGACTTGGATGTTAGTGAAGTATTTTCAGAATTCCCTATTGGAACTACTATTAACAATAGCCATCATTTTCTTTCTTTTTGTCTATTTGTTTTTTACCTGAACCTGTGCTTTCAGGGGTGTAGAAAAAGATCTGTATGGGTCTCTTTCTTTTTTTTTTTTAAGCTCTAAAATTCTTTAATCCTTTGTATTCCTTCAGCTGTTGTCTCCTGTGTTATTGACACTGCCTTTACTATATATGTCTATTTATTTATTTATTTTTATTAAGTTTATAATTATAACGTTTTTTGACAGTACACATGCATAGGTAATTTTTTACAACATTATCCCTTGTACTCCCTTCTGTTCCGAATTTTCCCCTCCTTCCCTCCACCCCGTCCCCTAAATGGCAGGCATTCCCATACATATAAATATGTTATAGTATATCCTGGGTACAACATATATGTGCAGAACGAATTTTGTTGTTGTTGTTACAAATGAAGAATTGGATTCGGAAGGTAAAAATAATCTGGGGAGAAAAACAAAATGCAAACAGTTTACACTCATTTGTGTATGGGTCTCTTCTAACAAATATTTATATTAAAGGAAGATTCAACAGCCAATGTGAAAATATAGGATTAAAGAATTCCCTCTCAATAGAGGGTTGACTGAAACATTGAGAAAATTAAATGGCTTGTCCAGATTTAGGATCATAAGATCATAGATTTAGAGCTGGAAGGAATGTCAGAGACCATGTAGTCCAATCCTCTTATTTTACAAATGAGGAAACTGAGACCCAATAAGTTTTAAGTAATTTGCACAAGGTCACACAACTATTAAATCAAAGACTCTATTCAACTCTGTTTACTGTTATCCACTGGCTCTTCCTCTAATATGAATTCATAATTCTACTGAGAGAGTGGCAAGGTCAGCATTACTCCTAAATATCAAGGATTTTTTGTTTGTCATTGTATGTGTTTTTGCCACCATATCTTCCAATGTTTTCTGTAACAGTTAATGAGTGACTGGGGCCAACTTAGTGATGAACAAATTCAGATTTAAATTGGCTGGTCTTTGGAAAAGAATATACAATATGTTCTTGGGTCCCTACTTCTACCTGTTCATCTTAATAGGAATCAGTTGATCTTGTTTGTCTTTAAGGCCACCTACATGCCATGATATGGTAAAAGAATATCATATGTGTGGATCAGGACTGTTTTTTTCTTCAATTGCTTTAAGTCATGTCCAACTCTTTTATCACCCCATTTGAGGTTTTCTTGGCAAAGATACTGAAGTGATTTGCCATTTCCTTCGCCAGCTCATTTTATACTAGAGGAACTGAGGCAAATGGGATTGACTTGTCCAGGATTACATAGTAAGTGTCTGAGACTGGATTTGAACTTAGGAAAATGTCTTCCTAACCTGTTACTATGGCGCCATCTACCTGCCCTATTCTGTGCTGCTAGCATCCCTATTTTATACATGTGAAGACTGAAGTCCAGGGAAATTAAGCTGCTTGACTCAGTGACAAAAAGGTGGACTGGATGATAGGACCCTGGATTTCAAGCTAGAAGGGACCTTAAAAACCATCTGAATTGTCCCATCCCTTTATTTTATAGATGGGCTACCCGAGGTTAAGTCACTTATGCAAGGACAAAGGTGATAGGTGTCAGAATAGGGTCTGAACCCAGATCTCCTGATATCAGTCAGCTGTCTTCCTACCATTCCACATTGTCCCCTTTCTCAGCTGAAGAACATGTAAGTGAGTAGAGTGTTAAAGTCAGAATTTAAAGACTCCTCAGCGTGCAGGCTGATTCTGAGGCCTCTGATACCAGCTGAGATTGATTTTGGAATCTGCCTGACTCTAGGACTTTAATATGAAAAGGGAAACCAGAAAGTCTCAGCAAGACCAAGGTATTGGGGATGGAGTATGCTGTCCCTCCCTGAACAGTTAGCCCTTAGAATTCCTAGTGTAATGTAAGGGGCCAGAATTTGGATCTTGCCTCAGCTAATAGCTTTGTGTTAAAAATGGGCAAATCCCTTCCCCATCTATAAAATGTGAGACCATTCTAACTCTTAACACTTAATGGTGCTGTTGGAGAGGAAGAGGAACAGACTAGAATTATTCATGTTATCTTTGGATAGAGTCCAAGGAAGAAATCACTTGCCTTCTTTATCCAACACTATCTGGGATGAGACATGCTCCATTCTTTAAGAGTCACCGTAAGACATGGGTATTCTTTTCAAGGATCGACAGAGCTCAGACCTCATGGAGGCAGAATGAGACCTCAGTTTTTTCACCTGTTTTTATCTCTGAGTTGGCCTATAAACTTGGTATTCTTGGTATGCCTTAATACCAAAGTGATTATAGGACTTTGGTGGGAAGGGACCTTAGAGATTATTTGGTCCCATGTCCTCATTTTACAGATGAGAAAATTTGGACTCAGGTAAAAATAGTTTTGTCCAAGGTCTCACAAAGCCAATGAGGAAGATTCAAGTCCAGGTCCTCTGAGTTAGATGTAGCGTTCTTTCCATTGGACTATATAAAACGAATCCATTCTTAGAAAAGACTTTCACATTGGCTGTTGAATCCTCCTTTAATATGAATATTTTGTTAGAAGAGACCCATACAAAGCCATTATATCACTATGGGTTATAGAGGTTAGGGAATGTTGTCTCTGGAAGTTCCAGTTATAGCCAATACTACCAAAATATCTTTGAGTAAACTTTTGCACACATGCATTTGGTTCCCAGGAGTAAAAATTTTAAAAGAACTGAAACTTTAATGAGAAACCTAGACACAACAGAAAGGAACAGATCGAAAGGAGACCATCATTTAGCTTACTGGGATATTTGGAGGCATCTATTTTTAGATGCCTTTGATATACACGTCATTCCAGCTTGGATGCAGAAGTGTATTTTTGTAATGCCGAGGGCAGATTTGAGGTTATTTCTAGATGAGAAATGACAGCATGAGCTGGTCTCTTTTCTAGGTGACATCTCAAAGGCAGACTCCATTTTGATGAGTTGGGAAGGGCCTTAGTCCAGAAGGAGCCCCTGGGGCAAGGGGAAAAAGGAAAGATATGTCTAAATTTTGTTGTTTTTTGTTACCCCTTCCTAGCACCTCCTCCTTTCTTGCATATATCAAGACTTCCATATATTTCCAAAGCAGAGCACTGGGTAGACAGGCAGACAGGAAGGTGAGTTAGAAAGAGAATATTTAACAAATCTTCTTTGTGATTTATTGATTTAAAACCATCTTTGTGATTTATTACTTGTGTGAGTATAGGCAAGTTTCTGTCCCTCAGCTTCTTGATCTGAAAATGAGGAAGGTTGAAGTAGATTAGGAATTTAACACTTTTTTTGTCTCATGAACCTCTTCAGCAATCTAGTGAAAATAGTGGACTCCCTTCTCAAAATGATATTTTTAAATGCATAAAATAAAATACATAGAATTACAAAGGAACTCTGTTATATTGAAATACAGTTAGCAGAATATTACAGGGTCCAAGTATGACTATAATGACCATATCCTTTAGAAAATATTCTGTCAGCTTCAGATTGAGCTATGTGACTTATTTCACCAGTGAGAATCTATGCATTCATCATCATCATCTCCCTTTTGATTGATGGGGAACCTGAAGCCCAAAAAGCTTTGGGGAGCTACCCAAAATCACTTAATGGCATAGTCAGTGGTGGGTTATTACCCAGCTTTTTTTCTCAGTTGTGCTTTTGTACCCTTCTAGTCTAGACCAGACCTTTTAAAAATGAGAGGCGAGAGCAGTGGGCTGTCATTTAAGGTCACAAATCTCTTTCTAGTGCCCTTTCTTCTGTACAACTGTGTCTTATCAAAGGGAGATCCTGGCAGATTACTTCAGTCTCAGGAATCCCACAGTCTTCACTTGCTTTCACATATTCTCCAAATGCTCTCTCTGAAGGTATATGTTGGCAAGGTTGTGTTGGTGACTGCTCCAGTATGTCAGCAGGGAGCTCTTTCCTGCTTAAAGAATTCTATAAGCACCTTTTGGGCCTTCAATTTGCTTTTAATCCCATTGTACTATTAATGGGTGTTCTGTTTTCTTTGAAAGCCAAAAGCTAAACCTCTAAGCTTTTAAGCAATCAATATAAATTAAAACAAGGATTATTCATGCCTCTGTCATTTCTAAAACTTTTTTTTTTTTTTTTTTTAACTGCCTTAAGAGGATAAAAGTGGCTGCCCTGTTGCTGGAGCTGTGGAATGATAATAGAATATCTTGGTTTCCTCTTGTATAACCTGATGATGACTAATGGCCAAAATATGTTCTGTATTTATCTTGTTGCCATTCCACATGCTGGATTTGACTCACCCCACAGCTTCCAATTAGATGTAGCAATGATTTCACTTCCACACCTTTTTTAACCTGTTTCCATCTTCTGTTAGAATAAGAGTTCCAAATGCTGCTATCCCTGATCAATTTGGGAAGGACAAATGACAGGATCAGAGTTTTAGAGCTAGAAAGATCTAGTCAAACTTAAAGTTTATCTAGTCCAATCCCCTCATTTTACATATGAAGAAATGGAGAACTAAGGAGGCTAAATGGCTTCCCTGTGGTTACCAGCTAGTGTCAGAAGCAGGATTTGAACCCAGTCTTTTTAAAGTACATACTTGTTTTTATTTATTTTTGTTAAGTATTTCCTGCTTATGTAGGGAAAAAAATTTAATAATTATTTTTTAAAAATTCAAGTTCCAAATTTTCTTTCCCTCCTACCTCTTTTTACTCCCTGAGAAAGCAAGCACTTTGATAGCAGTTATTCGTGTGAAGTCATTAAAAACACATTTCCATATTAGCCATGCTACAAAAAAATAAACAAATAAATAAATAAGTTTTGAAAAAGTTTTGAAAAAGGATGCTTCAGTCTGTGCTCATAGTTCATCAGTTCTCTCCCTGGAGACAGACGGCATTTTTTATCATCAAACAATTTGAAATTGTCTTGAGTCGCTGTCTTGATCAGAGTAGCTAAGTCTCTCATTGGTTGATCATCCTAACTGTATTGCTGTTACTATGTACAATGTTCTCCTGAACCTAACTCTTGCCTCCACATTAAACATGGCTTCTTATGTCTGGAGAAACTTTATAATCTGATAAAGTGTGAAATATGGAACAGAGTATCTTACTAGTGGTGAAAGGATCTGAGCAACTGCTCATATAACTGTACTGTGTGACTTTGGGCAGGTCATGTAACCTCCAGGAATCTCAGCTTTTTTTCATCTGGGAAAAAAAGTTTGAACTACATGATCTTTCAGGTGTCTTCTAGCTTTCTACCTCTGATTCTTTGATCCCCTTCCCTCTTTTCTTTTGCCATACTTTTTAGTATTTCTTTCTCTTCCACACAGACAGAATTAAATTGCTAGGAATAAGCTCAGACTAGGAGACATGGATTCTCAGCCAGTACCTGCCACTTATTTAGTGTGGTCTCTGTTAAGTCACTTGACATCACCAGGCTTTGGTTTATTCCTCCTAAAAGTGGGAGTATGGTTAAAAGAAATTATTCCAAAGATGGCTTTTTAACAATAAAATGTCATGTTAAATTTCTTGGCCTCAAACTTTGGTATAACTTGGATTATATGCATTGGGTATGTAACAACTAGGAGTTATTGTTTTAATGGATTTTTCCTTGTCAAGGCTCTTTAGATTACTATTTTTTAACAAATAAATTAATAAAAGGTGAAGAACTAAGTGTCTTGAAGATGTGACCCAAACTATCAAAATCCAATGCAGTGGCCATCCCCCCCCCCCAAAAAAAAAAAAACCCCAACAATCTGTTTTTCCATCTTCAAAGAAATATCTTTGGGATTTCTTCTCATCTGCCCTAAGATCCAAGAATAGCAAAGTGTAATGTCTGGGCTAGATCTATAGAAGACCTCAGGATCAGGCAAAGCCCTTGGTCTTAGGGTGAAGAAATGAAGGAGGCAGGAGAATTGCCACGTTTTGCTGGTCCAAGATGGAGCCAAGATGCTCAGCCAAGATGTGGCTGAGAGCTGCTGCTAAGAGCTGCGGCTGAGAGAGCGAGAGAGCCCTCTGTCCCTGGGACTCCCCTTAAATACCCCAACAGACTACATCACGACACCACACTGGGTGCAGCTGTAGAACATCATATCACCATATTACCCTAAGTATAGCCAAGTAGATTGACCACATCATTACATTATATCAAGTATGTGCTTAAAGAACCACTGAGTAGGTACTTAACTACAAGCACTCTGCTTCTTAGATTTAAGTACACCCTTTCAGAGTTCCAGCTGCTAGAGCAAGGGTTTTCAGAGATCATACATTTTTCCCTGGTCAGGATTTCAGGGCCCCAAGCATGATAAGACTTTTCCTTGCTCATTTCTTCTGACATTAATATATCATCATGATCTTTGCATTTCCTTTCTCTTTATCCAGACCTTTTTCTTTAGACCCAGGGTCTTTTACTAGAGTCCTGATAAAAGTATTGCTAATTCCTCAATTTCCCACTAGGGATGGGCATATATAGCAGGCATAGGAATGGGTCTGCTAATCTAACAGATTCTGAATGATAACCATGAATCCTGTCAAGATATGAAGACCATATAGCAGTAATCACAACAACAATCATGAGAAGCTATCTTTGAGAAGCTCTAGGAGATAGGAGTGGAAGACAAAGAGAGTGAGATTGAGAGAGGTTGTTGTATGGGGCAAGTATACATTAGCTGCTGCCAGTTGCCAGAAGCTTATTAAAAAATAATGTCCCTTTGACATTGAACCTCACAGTAAAGAGCAGATATCCTAGACCAGGGGTTCTCAAACTAAGGGCCGTGGGCCACATGCGGCCCATTGAGGACATTTATGCGGCCCTGCCAGGTTATGGCAAATGGGCTGAGGGGTGGAGACAGAATGTGAGTTTTTGTTTTTACTATAGTCCGGTCCTCCAATAGTCTGAGGGACAGTGGACTGCTCCCCTATTTAAAAAGTTTGAGGACCACTGTCCTAGACCTTTGGAGTGATATTCCTAACTGTCTCTTAAACTCTGATTATGAGTCTGATTTTGTTGGGGAGAAGAGCCAAAAAGGTGTAAAACCTAACATCTCACTGAGGCAAAGGAATAAAGCTCTGCTGAGTCTGGTCACCTGAGTACCAGCTTTTTCTGCATGAATTGTGATCTCTTGAAATGTGTGTGCCTGGTGGCTGAAGTCAAGCTACCTAAAGTCCATGTGAGTAGAATGGAAGGGGTAGTCAGTCTTATCTTGCTTTATATAATAGACATATTCTTGGAAATTGCGTAAACATTGAATTCTCTTTGCCTATTGATTTGCATAATTTTAGATATTTATCACCTTAATTTTTGTGGATGCTAAAGGGTATTCTGTTACAAGATCCAGGCTTAGACATTTCTATTCTAGGAATCCCATGACCTGAGGGAATTAGTTTGCCTTCTTCCTTTTACAGACAACCTAGAATTATCATTGCCTGGCTTTTCTATTTACACTTATTCTTATCTCAGCTTTTATCCTACTCCAGATAGGGATTGTTCCTTTCTCAAAAGGGGTGGGATGGGGTTAGGGGACATCTAATCCCTTCTTGATGCCTAATCTGAGAGTGGTACAATTGGTGGACCCTGCTTTAGACTAGATGTAATTCTGAAGGAGATATGGAGGGGGTTGGAGGATATAAGACTGAAAGCAGACTTCTAGGTATGTGTTTAAATCCACAAGGAACCAAAGGAAGATCTCAACTATCAGAGCTGGAGGCAAGCCCCAGGTTCAAATCCCATCTCAGGGACTTAATAATTGTGTTATCCTGAGTGACTCACTTAACCTCTCCATACCTTTGTTTTCTTATTTATAAAATGAGAGAATTTGACTCGGTGGTTTCTGAGGTCTATTTAAAAGATACATCTATAGTCCCATGATCCTCTCTCTTTTTAATCTCATACTTCTTCTCTTCCTGAGTTGCCACACCAGATCTGCTGTGTCTTGTAGTTTAGGATTCTTTCAGTGATGGGGATGATATTGGTCAATTTAGAGGTCCCCTGGGTTCAGGTAATTTCAAGGAAGGAATGTTTACTGATGACACACGAAGTCTACATAAAGTCCCTCTCTCTGTAGCCTGTCCTTATTCAGTTGTTAGAGAGATAGAAAGTAGCAAATCTGTGTGGATGGTCCTGGGAGGGGTGGTTGATTTTTCCATTCTAAACCAAATTGGGCCTGCCAGAGGCATTTCTTCCCCTCCTTTCTAGATAAGGACTGATCCCTGGGCTCTACTAATGTCTGGGGCTTGTTTGTTTACAAAATTCTTTGCAGTTCTATACTAGATGCTTGGTTTTTTTGTTGTTTTTTTAAAAAATACCTTTTTATTTACAAGATATATGCATGGGTAATTTTTCAGCACTGACAATTGCAAAACCTTTTGTTCCAACTTTTCCCCTCCTTCCCCTACCCCTTCTCCCAGATGGCAGATGACCAATACATGTTAAATATATTAAAGTATAAGTTAAATACAATATATGTATACATTATACTAGATGATTGTAAATGTGCTCTCATGCTCTCTCCCTCCCTCCTTCTCTCTCCTTCTGTCTCTGTCTCTCTGTTTCATTAATAAAATAATTCTGGAGATGTTTACTAGCTGGGGTAATTAATTCCAAATGCTCTAATGTACTAGCTAAGCAATAGCATCTTTTCTTTTCTCTAAAGAATTTATACTTTTAGATTTCCTTGTTTTTTACCAGAGGCAATTCCAAATAGTAGTTGCTTCGTTAAATGAAAATGAATAAAAACTTCACTTGGGGTTACATAGATAATCAGGGAGTTATTCAAGATTGGAATTCTATTCAAGATTCCTTTAAGTCATCAGATTAAATCAAGAAGGAACATTCCATTCTAGGTACTGAACAACTAGGAGCAGACACATGTCTGTGGAAAGACCACAGCATAACCTACCATTCATTACCCTGTAAATGCGCTTTGGTTGGCCCTGCATGGCCTAATGCAGAGGTGTCAGACATATGGTCTGCAGGCCTCACTGCTTCAGGAAACACACTCCCCAATGTTCAAATCAGATTCAAATGTAATTGAGAAATATTTAATAAAATAAGTAAAAATATAATAGAACATGGATAATGTTAATAATGGTTTCTAAGATCCAGCCAGGTAGGATCCTTACATATGTCCCCATTTCTATTTGAGATTGATACCGTTGGTCTAGTACATTGGACTTCAAACACATACAGATCAACGTTTGAATGTTTCAATTTTTTGAATATGGGAACACATGACAAGTCATTTAGCCTCATGCTTAGTTTCCTAATCTTTAAAATGGGCATATTAACACCATATATATTTTACCAAGTTTTCATGAGGAAAGTGTGTGGTACGGAAATGGTGAGGGAACACCATTTAATAAAAAAAAGCTGGAGAGAGCTCTAGAGAAAAGCAAAGTTTATTGTACATTCTCGCGAGAAGGGCGTCCCACTCTTCTAGTAGACTATCGAAGAGAGGAAGCGCCTCCTGTGGGCAGGACAGCACCTTTAATCCCTAAAGCAAAACGACCCCTCCCACCACTGACCCTCATCCTCATTGGCTGAGAGTCTTACATTCTAAACGCGAGATCTACCCATGAAATTGAACTTGACCAATAAGTACATAGTTGCCCATATTTGGATGAAATAGGGAGATGTCATAGGAGGGGAAGGCAATGCCCTTCAGAGTCCTTCAGGCCTACTAGAACTCTGAAGTAGATGAAGCCTTACTCGATTTTCACAACTGTCTTGAAAGATCTCACCTCATCTCATTCAAAAGTGTTTCTTGCTCCAACATGGGAGGGCAGCATGGTATGTTGGAAGAAGCATTGGCGTGGGAATCAAGACCTGGTTTTAAATTCTGCTTAACTATTTGTTATTTGTGTGGTCTTGAGTAAGTAATACAATTTTGCTTAACCTTTGTTTTCTAATCTATAAAAAAGGAGTTGGACTACATGGTTTTTGTTTTTTGTTTTTTTATTCATTTTTCCAAATTATCCCCTCCCTCCCTCCACTCCCTCCCCCCCCCCCCCCCCCCCGATGACAGGTAATCCCATACATTTTACATGTGTTACAATATAACCTAGATACAATATATGTGTGTAAATACCATTTTCTTGTTGCACATTAATTATTAGCTTCCGAAGGTATAAGTAACCTGGGTAGATAGAAAGTAGTGCTAACAATCTACATTCGCTTCTCAGTGTTCCTTCTCTGGGTGTAGCTACCTCTGTCCATCATTGATCAACTGGAAGTGAGTTGGATCTTCTTTATGTTGAAGATTTCCACTTCAATCAGAATACATCCTCATACAGTATTGTTGTTGAAGTGTACAGTGATCTTCTGGTTCTGCTCATTTCACTCAGCATCAGTTGATTTAAGTCTCTCCAGGCCTCTCTGTATTCCTCCTGCTGGTCATTTCTTACAGAGCAATAATATTCCATAACCTTAATATACCATAATTTACCCAACCATTCTCCAACTGATGGACATCCATTCAACTTCCAGTTTCAAGCTACTACAAAAAGAGCTGCCACAAACATTTTGGCACATACAGGTCCCTTTCCACTCTTTAGTATTTCTTTGGGATATAATCCCAATAACAGCGATGCTGGGTCAAAGGGTATGCACAGTTTGATAACTTTTTGGGCATAATTCCAGATTGCTCTCCAGAATGGCTGGATTCTTTCACAACTCCACCAACAATGTATCAGTGTCCCAGTTTTCCCACAGCCCCTCCAACATTCATCATTATTTGTTCCTGTCATCTTAGCCAATCTGACAGGTGTGTAGTGGTATCTCAGAGTTGTCTTAATTTGCATTTCTCTGATCAGTAGTGATTTGGAACACTCTTTCATATGAGTGGAAATAGTTTCAATTTCATCATCTGAGAATTGTCTGTTCACATCCTTTGACCATTTATCAATTGGAGAATGGTTCGGTTTCTTATAAACTATGGTCAGTTCTCTATATATTTTGGAAATGAGACCTTTGTCAGAACCTTTACTTTTAAAAATATTTTCCCAATTTGTTACTTCCCTTCTAATCTCATTTGCATTAGTATTGTTTGTACAGAAACTTTTTAGTTTGATGTAATCAAAATCTTCTATTTTGTGATCAATAATGATCTCTAGTTCTCCTCTGGTCATAAGTTCCTTCCTCCTCCACAGGTCTGAGAGGTAGACTATTCCCTGTTCCTCTAATCTATTTATGATCTCATTCTTTATGCCTAAATCATGGACCCATTTTGATCTTATCTTGGTATATGGTGTTAAGTGTGGATCCATATCTAATTTCTGCCATACTAATTTCCAGTTTTCCCAACAGTTTTTTCCGAATAATGAATTTTTGTCCCTAATGTTGGTATCTTTGGGTTTGTCAAAGACTAGATTGCTATATATGTACCCTTTTTTGTCCTTTGTATCTAATCTGTTCCACTGATCTATTTCACCACCGTTCTATTTCTTAGCCAGTACCAAATGGTTTTGGTGACTGCTGCTATATAATATAGCTTTAGATCAGGTACACTTAGACCCCCTTCCTCTGAGTTTTTTTTTCATTAGTTCCCTTGCAATTCTTGACCTTTTATTCTTCCATATGAATTTTGTTGTTATTTTTTCTAGGTCATTAAAATAGTTTCTTGGGAGTCTGATTGGTATAGCACTAAATAAATAGATTAGTTTTGGGAGTATTGTCATCTTTATTATATTCGCTCGGCCTATCCAAGAGCACTGAATGTCTTTCCAATTATTTAAATCTGACTTTATTTTTGTGGCAAGTGTTTTGTAATTTTGCTCATATAATTCCTGACTATTCTTTGGTAGATGGATTCCCAAATACTTTATACTCTCAACATTTGTTTGGAATGGAATTTCTCTTTGTATCTCTTGCTGTTGCATTTTGTTGGTGATATATAAGAATGCTGAGGATTTATGTGGATTTATTTTGTATCCTGCCACTTTGCTAAAATTCTGAATTATTTCTAGTAGCTTTTTAGCAGAGTCTTTGGGGTTCTCTAAGTATACCATCATGTCATCTGCAAAGAGTGATAGTTTAATTTCCTCATTTCCTACTCTAATTCCTTGAATCTCTTTCTCGGCTCTTATTGCCGAAGCTAGCGTTTCTAGTACTATATTGAATAGTAATGGTGATAGTGGGCAACCTTGTTTCAGTCCTGATGTTACTGGGAAAGGTTGCAGTTTATTTCTATTGCATATTATGCTTACTGACGGTCTTAAATATATGCTCCTGATTATTCTAAGGAATAGTCCATTTATTCCTATACTCTCAAGAGTTTTTAGTAGGAATGGATGTTGGATTTTGTCAAATGCTTTTTCTGCATCTATTGAGATGATCATATGGTTTTTATTAATTTGATTATTAATATGGTCAATTATACTAATAGTTTTCCTAATATTAAACCAGCCCTGCATTCCTGGTATGAATCCTAGTTGATCATAGTGTATTATCCTGGGGATGATTTTCTGAAGTCTTTTTGCTAATATCTTATTTAAGATTTTAGCATCAATATTCATTAAGGAAATTGGTCTATAATTTTCTTTCTCAGTTTTCGATCGACCTGGTTTAGGTATCAGTACCATGTCTGTGTCATAAAAGGAGTTTGGTAGGACTCCTTCATCCCATGGGGTTTTTTTTTTAAGGTCCTTTCCAGTGGATTTCTAAAAATTGAAGTATAATAGAAATAAATTATTGTAATTTTACCCAAACTTTGTTCCATCAAGATCTTCCCCAACATGCTTCAGCCAACCTTCTTTTTTGTCTACAATATATTTTCCTTGAGCATGGCTGAACAACTTTGTCCCAGGAGTCTTGGAAAGGAAAAGGGCTTGTCAGAGGATTTGGAGTCTCTTAATTTTTGTTTGTTTGTTTGTTTTAGTTTTTTAGGAGTTGATGTCTTTGCCAAGACATTTTGTCTAGCCAGTTTCACACCTGCTTCCTTGCTAACTGATCCAAGAGGATTGATTACTTCACTTAGAAAATTTCCAATCAGTCCTTTTTTGCTAAATGGGCTGTTCAGAGCATTCTGTGCCAGGAGGGAAGAAATATAGTGTGAGCCAGTGCTTGGACAGCCATCTAATTATAGCTTTTTGACCACAATGTTTCAGACCAAGTTCCTTCTCTTGGCTTCTATCTCTAACATTCTATGATAAATACTTGTTACCAGATAGCCATTAGAGCAAGTTACTCTCCTTAAGGTCTATATATTTCTTTTCTACTCTGTGGTTTAAAAAAATAAAAATAAAAATTCAGCATTGGTACCAAGCATATTGAAGCACCTACCTGTCAGGCAGACATGTGAGTGATACAGAGATAGGTTATAGCCTAGTTGGGAAATAATGTGTCTCTACAACTTAGTATAGTAGAATATCGGCTGAACTTGGAGTCTGAGTTTTAGACCTAGGTATAGAGCATAGTTTGGAAACATATTAGAAGGCCAGTTTCAAGACAAAATAAAGAAAGCTCTCTCATCACAGTCCAATATGCCAGGAGCTATTATATCTAAGGTGCTAGCTGAAGGGAGAGGAGGAGGAGGAGGATGACTGGAATGTAAGCAATAGAGTGTATATGTGTGTATGTGACTGAGATGCCATGTCAGCCTACTTCAAGCAAGCTATGGTAAAAGTTCACCTGTAAGTTTCTTGGGGAGTAGGTGAGGAGGATAGTCATGATGGAGGCATTCTGACTAAAGACTTGGTTAAGATCACACAAATTGAATTTGAAGTCAGATCATGTTACACCAAAGCAGTGTTCTTTCCAGGTTTCACTATCATTCAACCAGGATTCCTGGCAAGTTCACATGTGCCTCTAATTAGGTACTGAAATGAGTGACTACCTGGTTTGATATCTATTTAATTTTATGAGTCTTATTCAATCAAATTTGCCTCATTTAAAAGAAGTGAATGATACTAGAACATTAGCATTTGGGACTTTTATCTAGTCTGCTGAGTATTGGGTGCTTTTACATAATGATAAATAGCCCAGAAGAAGATGTAGAAAAGTGTCTGGTATGAGCAAGATAGGCTTAGTACTTAGTCTTTGGGTATTGGTTTTTCCCCCTCCATTTATTTGTCTATTTGTTTTTAGCAGAATTTTAAAAGTTTATCCAATACCCTGTTTAGTGTTTAGCACCTTATGGATACCTAATGATATCGGTTTTCCAAGGAGGACGAGACCACTGAACAGGCAGGGAAGGGCCATTCTAAGGACCCCAAGGACACTGAATTTCCAGAGGCTTCAGCATGAATACTAGGGAGAAGTAGCTTTGACTTGTGTTTCCAATCAGATGAACACTGACTATGTTCTAATATGATCCTTTAAGTAAATAACAATGACTGTCAAAGTAAAAATGAAATTTGACTCTGTGTACCTTACTTACCACTTACCTAAAGTGCCCCTAAAATGAACAGATCTAGATTTGGGGTGTGATGAGACTTTCAGGCAGAAGTTTTCTCCAAGAGGTCAATTTTTGGTACAACTTAAATACAATTCAAGAATTCCAGTAATGAAAATTCAAAACTGAAAGACCTAAGAAACCACCTAATCCAACCCTTGTTTATGTAGGAATCCCTTGTACAGCACACCATCATACAGCCTCTGACCAAGACTTCCAGTGATGATGCTATCACCCTTTTTCTACTTTTGGACAGCTCCCTAATGTTTCTAAGGTCTTCTTTATATCAAACTTAAATCCTCTTTTTGCATCTTCTTCCTATTGCTACTAGTTCTACCCTGTGGGAATCAGTTTAACTATCCCTCTCTCTCTCTCCCTCCCCAACATTCTAAATTTGAATTGTTGAATTGTTATATTTCTCTCTCCCTTTTCCCCCCTCTTCCCTCCCCAAGTCTTCTCTTCTCTGGATTAAATATCCTTAGGGTCTCCAGCTAAAACTCATCTGTCATAGTTCCCAGACTTTCTGATATCCTGGCTTCTTTATTGGGATATACTCCATTTTTCTAAAGCCATGCATAATATCTGGTGTCTAGAACTAGGACCACTTTCCTGGTGGTCTGATCTGGGTAGAGGTACATCAGAATAGTCATTTTTATTCTGAAGAGTATTCCTTCACTGAGAAAGCCTAAGTTAATGTTCATTTTTTTTATATGTCATATCATGCTGTTGATTCACTGAGCTTTTAGTTCACAACCACCAACCAAACTTTTTCCTATTAAATGTTTCCTAGGCACACTTTCTCCATCCTTTAGTGCAATCTTTTGAGCCCAAATATTGGCAACAGTTTGGAATCTAACTTCTGCTTAAAGACCCTTGAGGAAGGAGAATTCAGTCTAGGGAGAACTCCAAGAACAAAAGTTCTTTTTAAATTTTTGCTTATTATTTAATTGCTTTTGTTTGGATTCATTAAAAAGGCATTATTTTACCCTTTGTTTTGTTTGTTTGAATTGTTTATTTTATTGTTTATAATGAAAATAATTCTTTTTACTTACAATTTCAAAAAGAAAAGAAAATTGGTGTTCCTGCAACTTCTCTTCATTGGATTCAAGATTCATCCCCCTTCTGTAGGACTGACTTTCCCTCCCCAATGCCCACCAGTTTTTTCTTCTCTGACCCAACCATTCTTAGTTACTTACGTTGACCTTTCCCTTTTGTTTCCAGTTTTCTCACCTCCCTTATCAGTACAAGGCCTGAATTGCTCTGGTCACAATAGTTGGAAAGACTTTGATATTAATTTCCTTTCGGTTCCAAAGAAAAAGTTGCTCCACCTTTATTATTTTATAAGATTTCTCACCTAGGTCCTTTGTCTCTTTTAGGGAAGAGGAAGAACTAAAGAATGTGCCTGTTGGGAAGATGGGGGAAATAGCTAACTTCCAACAAGCCACAAATTAAGAAAAATCATTTAGAGATTGTGTTTAGGAGAAAAAACTTATAAGCACAATTGCTTTGGTGGCTATAGCCTTTCAAGACAGACCTTCAGAGTATTATTATCCCCATTTTCAGAAGAGAAATCTGAGGCCCATAGAGATCTTTTTTCTTTAATTTGTTAAAAGTTAAAAAAAAAAAAGAAAAGAAATATTGGGGTCTGGAATTGAACCCAGATCTCTAAAGGAATTAATTAAGTCCTTTGCTCAGGGGGAGATGGGGGAAGGAATCTGTAAGACCTTTTTTTTTTTTTTTTTTCCTAAGCTTTTGTCCACTCTGTCTGGCTCACTTGTACCCTTTACTCATGTGTTGATTTTTTTTTTTTTTTAATTTCATTTTTGTCAACTTTTTTTTTTATCATCACCTTCATTTCAGATTATATCAATCTCTCTGTCCTCCTCAGCTAGCCATCTCTTATAATAAAGAAAGGAGAAAAGTTGAAGAACATTGAAGAAAGGGAGGTGACTTCTCCTCCACTACCTATTGCCATTATAATTATATATATTTTCACTTTCATTCATTTTATTCTTTCCATTTGCATTCCTGGTTTTCAGTTTATGTAAGGCTTCCCATGCTTCACTGAATTCTTCACACTCACCATATCATAATAGCATTCTATTACATTCATGTAGCATTGTTTAGTCCTTTCCCAATCAATGTACATCTATTTTATGTGCAGTTTTCATAAAAAGTGACTATTGGGTACATGTTTCTATCTTTGACTTGTTGGGGGTATAGATTTATCAATGGGAAGCCTTTGCCTAATTCATTTCATCTACTGAATTTTTTTATATGCTTTCTCTGCCTTTCCAAACTCCATATATCTTTTGAAACCTAACTTCTGTCCCTTTTCTTCCACAAAGCCTTCTGATAGCCAATCCAGACTTTCTTTTCTATTAAAGCAATTATCAGGTGAACCCCACAATCTAAGGCTTGATTCGTTTTACAAGTAATTGAGTCAACTAGTCAGGAAAATACAGGAAGATATCTAGAAATCAGCAGCAAGTAGAAACAAAGTGAGCAGATTAGGTTTCTACTTCTGGATCAGCTTTTCTTTGGGTTTTCCCCTATAGCACAGTCTTACCACACACCACTCACTGCCAATTAAAAACAACTAAGAAATGAGTAATGATATAAACCTGGGTTCAAGTGCTTTTGATATGTGACCTTTGATAGGTTGAGCCTCAAGCAGGGCCTCTCTGCCTTGACTAAGGCAGTTACTATACCAAGTGTTCCATATACCAAGTCATTTAGAGTAAGTAAAAAGCTGACACGGATTCCACATTCAACAGTCTAAAATGGGAAAAACAGAGTTAGACAACAGTTTTGAAAAAAATCTGGAGATTTCAATGGACTTCAAACTCAGTAAGTTTGCAATGAGATTTGAAGCCATCAAGACTAATACTCTAGCAGGACTACATTTTTTTAAAAATTAATTAATTAATTAATACTTTTTTGCTGAGGCAATTGGGGTTAAGTGACTTGCCCAGTGTCACACAGCTAGGAAGTATTAAATGTCTGAGACCAGATTTGAACTCGGGTCCTTGTGACTCTGGGCTGGTGCTGAATCTACTTCACCTACCTACCCCCAATGACTACATTTAAAAAAACAGTAATAGCTTTTTATTTTTCTAACTGTAGATGCAAAGATGATTTTCAATATTCAATATTTGTTAAAGCTTTTTATTTACAAAACATATGCATGGGTAATTTTTTTCAACATTGCAAAGCCTTCTGTTCCAAATTATCCCCTCCTTCCCCCCACCCTCTTCTCTAGATGATAGGTAGTTCAATACATGTTAAATATGTTAAAATGTATGTTAAACCCAATATGTGTATACTTATTTATACAATTATCTTGCTGCACAAGAAAAATCTGATCAAGAAGGGAAAAAAACAGAAACCTGAGAAAGAAAACAAAATGCAAGCAAACAACAGAAAGAATGAAAATGCTATGCTGTGGTCCACACTCAGTTCCCACAGTCCTCTCTCTGGGTGTAGATGGCTCTCTTCATCTTTGAACAATTGGAACTGGTTTGAATCATCTCATTTCAACATTCACTCTTGCAAAACTTTGTATTCCAAATTTTTCTCCCTCCTTCCTCACTCCCTACCTCCGCTGTATAGCAAAGTAATTGAATATAGATTAAACATACTAGCAGGGCTGCATTAAGAGAAAGACAGTGTCCCCAGTGAAGGAGGTGACAGTTCTATTGTACTTGGTCCCCATTAAACCATATTTTTCAGTTCTGGGTACCATATTTTAGGAAATACGTAAACAAGCCAGAGGGCAGCTAGGTAGCTGGATAGAGCACCAGGCCTGAAGTCAGGAAAACTCAGTCTTCCGGAGGAGTTCAAATCTGGGCTCAGATGTTTGCTTGCTGTGTGACCCTGTCCAAGTCATTTAACCATGTTTTTTTCAGTTTCTTCATCTTTAAAATGAACTGGAGAAAGAGATGGTATCTTTGCCATGTGGAGTCATAAGAGAGTTGAATACACCTGAAACAATTGAACAAAGATACTGGAGGAGATCCTGAGGAGAGTCACTAGGATGATGAGGAGTTGAAAATATACCATTTGAGTATGATTTAGAAGGAACTACATGTGTTTAGGCCACAGAATGAGGACTTTGATATGAAGAGATTAGACTTCTGTTTAGTTGTTAGACCTAGTGATGAGATTTTAGTCAGGGTAGTCCTCCTTCATTCCTGGTCAAGGAACCAAATGATGAGATTAGGGTTCCTGGATTGGTGCAAGGTAGGGTGTTTTGGGGAGCCCCTTTCTGGCAGCGCAGAGGTCCTTCCTAAAGGAATTTACGAACCCGAAAGGCTAGACTGATAAAAAGTTTATTATAGGCATTTGGAAGTATAAAAAGTTTATTATAGGCATTTGGAAGTCAGCCTTTGCTATGCATGAATAGAAAGGCAGAATTCCTTAATGGCAAGGTCCCCACAGAGAAGTAAAGTAGTGGAGGAGTCCTGGTAGAGAGATATAAAGTCTTAGGTGAGGGTAAAGAAAGTGTAATGCTGAAAAAGAATATTATTCCAGCAGATAGAGTTTTTCTGCTCTGTCAGGGATGGCATATTAGCTGTTCTGCAAAGGATTGAGTTCCAAGTTGGCTCTTTTTATCTGGATTTCAACTTGAGCTGAAATTAAATAGAAAATCTTAGAAATGAATGGGTGTTTCTCCAATTCAATGAGGTTGGCATCTCCAACTCTGTACTCAACTAGCCCCACCTAGATAACAGAATGAAGCTGTTTGTCCTTAGGCAGGATTCAAGGAGAATCTGTCCTTCAAGGAGTTTTCAGAGAGTTTCAAGGTCTCTTCATCACTAGGACTGATATGAAAGTTAGAAGCAAATTTGGGCTTGATGTCAGGAAAAACTTTTTTTTTTTTTTATTTAAATTTTTTAAAAAAATTTTATAATTATAAATTTTTTTTATGATAGTATATATGCATGAGTAATTTTTTTTTTATAACATTATCCCTTGTATTCATTTTTCCAAATTTTCCCCTCCCTCCCCTAGAGGACAGGCAATTCCATACATTTTACATGTGTTACAGTATAACTGTCAGGAAAAACTTAATTAAAAATTAGACTTATCCCGTAGTGTCATAGGCTACCTTGAGAGAGCCTGGGATCATAGATTTGGAGATGGCAGGGACTTGAGAGGTCATCTAATCCAACTGCCACATAAGACAAAAATAGTTTAAATGACTTACAGAAAGCCCTTCAATTGTAAAGTCAGGCTGTGAAAACTGGTCCTCTTCCTCCAGCTGCCTACTGTTTTAAGACTGACTCCAAGTGATGGACTCTTCTTCCTAAAGGTGGGTATTCAGAGGCTTAATGGCCACTTCTCAGCTTTTGCTACAGAGGGATCCTTGGGTCAGGAATTTACTGTTACAGGATCATAGAGCTTACTCTCATTTTCTAGGTGAGTAAACTGAGACTCAGAAAAAGTAAATGACTTGCCCAGAGTTACATAGCTAATTTAGCTGCTGGGTGGCACAGTGAATAGAATGCTGAGTGTGGAGCAGGAAGACCAGAGTTCAAATTTGGCCCTAGATACTTACTGGTTCAAACAGCTTTCAGGCTGATCCCGGGCAAGTCACTCCTGTTTTGCTTCAGTTTCCATATCTGTAAAATGAGCTGGAGAAGGAAATGGCAAACTACTCCAGTATCTTTGCCAAGGAAATCCCAAATGAATCCATGAGGAGTCAGACTAGACTAAATAATAACAGCAACAGCAAAACACAGCTAATGTTGTAATGCCAGAGAAACTGAGGCAAGAGAGAGATCAGAGAGTTTTTAATATTTTATTTGAAAGGGAGAGATTTACTGGGATCAAATGGATCCATGGTTTGGTCCCAGGACTGAATGAGACTATCGCCTCCAAGAATCCAGCAGTGAGTGTCAGATACAAGATTCTTTTATAGGGTAACAAGAATGATGACATAATGGGAGGAGGCACTGGAGAAGGAGAGGCACCTGATAGTCTAATTAATTGGGATGGGAAGAGGCACCTGATATTCTAAGGATATCTGAGATATAAGATTTTTATCCTATCAAACATTCTGATGATTAAGAAGGAAGAGTGGTGTTGCAGGATTGAGCATTATAATTAGGAACTGAGGCAGAACAATTTAGGGGAAGCTGGGTCAGGAAAACTGAACCAGGACAGTAAAAAGAACTCTGGCACAACAATGGGAGGATTTATGCTCTAAGATTCCAAATTTAGTAAAAATAGCATTCTATCCATTACACTGGGAAGGTATAGGTTGGTAAGTTCCGTTAGAGAGGACGTTTGAGCTCCCTTTCTGCTCTCAGATTTTTTTGGATATTTTTATTTAGATTTTTTTCAGATTTTTATTTTGATAGTTTTGTGTGTGAGAGCTGTCTCCTGAACTAACTGCTCTGCCTTCACAGCTGAGGATATTCATTGTCTACTCTTCCTATCTCCCCTCCAATGTAGATGAGCACAGGGCACAGAAAACATTTCTTTAACCAGCTTTATCAAGATTCCTTTTCTGGGCTGAAGAAGCATTTAAAGATGATTGTGTCAGCCTCACACTGGAGACCCAGAAATGTGTCAGAGCATTCCCAAGCCAATTCACCCCAACCCACATGACACACCCAGCCCAGTTTACATCCCCTGTCCTGTATTTGTTCTGCCAAAAGACTAAATCCTATCTTTTCTGGTTCTACCCTTAGTGCAGCACAAATGTATATCCCTCTACTCACTGTTTCTGTCCAGATGTCTGGACCTGCTGCAAAGGAAAGCTAAGCTTGAAGGTTGGGGGGAAAGAGAAAGGAAGGTTCTTCCTCGGTTTATTGCCTGGAAATCACCACTTTTCTTTCTTTGCAACTACCAAAGCAAATGAATTGTAGGTGTTTTGTTTGCTTGGTGAGAGGAAATCAGCGATAAATCATTCTGCCTGCATTTCCTTTCAATGTAAAAGCTCTCTTACCCCGACCCCCACCATTTTCACACTGGGCCTTTTTCTTCATTCACCTTCTCCTTACTTACATTCCTTCTAAGTGAGACTATAAATAAATCAGCTTGACAAAGTCTTTAGAAAGATCTTTTTGCTAGCAGCCTTTGCAGATGCTGATGGTGATCTCCAGCAGTCTAAGTCGCTGGGAATTTTTCGTGGCACACTAGAAGTTAAAGAGTATCTTCTGCCATTACAGGGCCAATGATTCCCTTTTTTTGTGGGTGCTAATGATTGCAAAATGCCTGCTATCCAGCTCTTAAGCTATATGTAGCTTTTCTTCTTTTGGGAGAAGTGGAGTCTAACCCACCCACTGGGATAATAATACCCTTAATTCTGCATCTCTGTAAGTACAATTTGTGGCCTAAGCAATCACCCCAGTCCAAAACAGCCCAGAGACATTCAAGGGTATACTGGAGCACCTCAAACAGGTTAGAGAAGGATCTGTTTATTAAATTTTCTTTTTTGGGGGTGGGGAAATCAACTTTATTAAGTATCTACAATGTGCTAAAACTATGCTGGGCACTTTACAAATGTTTTCTCATTTGGTCTTCACAACAACCCTGGGAGGTAGGTGCTATTTTTATGAGATGATCAGAGTTTAAGTAATTCAAATTTGGTGGTTTTTTTTGACATATGTTCTATCACTGAGCCACCCAGCTGCCTAGAGAATGAATACAGTTCTTGGGTTATCCATGCATTTACTATCTCATTTATGTGCAAGTTATTCCATCTATTTATTTCCATAATGAATCTCCCCATTATTCTGTGAGTCAGCATCAATTAATTTTTATTCTTCAGAGATCATGAATTTCTGTAGTTCATAGCCATTGAGCATCACTAAGAGGAAATTATTAAATTTTCAATATATTTACACCTCAGAAATTGGCAAACACTACATATTGGTTAATTCTTTTGTTAATGGTCTAGACTTAAGAAAAAGTTAATAATGCAGATTAAACCTAATATCCCCTCCCTTCTTTCCCACCTGCCTTCCCAATTGCTTGCTAAATGTTTACTTGTACACTCATGCATCTAGTCTAACCTGTACCTAAAGAGGAATTTTCCTTGCCAAATGTCCTCAGGCCTTCACTTCAGAACTTTCAGTGTTGGGGAATTCACTCCTTCTTGTGGCTATCCCTTACACTCTTGAATGGATATGATTATTAGAAAGTTTTTTCCTAACAATAAACTTGGCTAACCAGCCTCTCTGCTACTACTCTGTATAGTTCCTAGTTGTAACTTCTTGAGACAAACAGAACCATTCTACCCTTATCTGGTTGAAGAAAAATTTCACATTCTCACACTAAATACCCCAGTTCCTAAGATTTTCAAATAGTGTGACCCATGCATCTTTGACACCTTATTCTGGATGTTTTCTAGCTTGTTATTTTTCTTCAAAAAAGAAAAAGAAAAAAAAAAGTAAAGCCCAGCACTGACTGTACTTAATATTCCAAAAGTTTTGCTTTGATCAGGACAAAGAGATAGCCTGTTTACTCTCATTCTGGATACTAGACTTCCAGATTGGATTTTTGAGCTGTCAGATCACATACCCGGTAGACTCACTGAGTTTATAGCTCCCTCAAACTCCAACATCTTTTTCACAAGTTCAGTCTGAGTCAAAATGATCCAAAACCCTGTAGTTTGAGGTCTGTATAATAGAAGGAAAAAAAATTTTTTTTAAACTTAGAGGACTTTTTAGTTCCTTAATAGAGGAAAGTTTTATTACTCATCCTTTTTTTCCTCCTGATGAGGTTAAGTGACTTACCCAGGGTCACACATGTAGGAAGTATTAAGTATAAATTTGAACTCAGGTCCTTCTGACTTCAGGGCTGGTGCCACCTAGTTTCCCCTACCCATCCATTTTAAATCTTCAACATCCACTGCTCTGCCACAGTCAGACCATTATTTCCTGCCTGCATCATACACATTCCTATCTTTTCTTATGCTATACACCCTTCCTGCCACCCCTCCCCCCCACTTCACCTCTCCACCGTCAGTGGAGTTCAGGAACTCCATCATGTGGCTAAGCTGGGAATCTTCCTTTCTATCCCCTCCCCCCCCCACCTCCCTTTAGTTTTTTTTTTTTTTGTTGTTGTTGTTTTGTTTTTTTGTTTTTTTTTTGTTTATTGCTTCGCTCTGATAGATTGTAAGCTCCTTGAGGACAGAAACTGTCTTCATATGGTACTTACCTTAGTACTTGACACATAGTAAGTCCTTAATAACTGACTCATGGACTAAAGTGTCCTATACCTTATAATCCATCTAAATTATCCTCCAAAATGACTTCCTACTTTACTTTATTCCACATTCTTCTTCTTGCTTTAAAATAAATACTTAATTGCCCATATATATACTCAGTAGTATAATATCATATATTTCTTAGCATTGTTCATTATGTTTTTTTTTTTTGTTTTGTTTTGTTTTGTTTTGTTTTTTTGATGAATGTCCAGGTTTTGACTCCTCCGCTGGATTGTAAGCTTTTTCAGGGCAGATTTTCTACCTTAGTTATCTCTTCATCCTTTAGATGTTTAATTAGAATTAATTAAAATCAAATTTGTATAAATGAAGCCAGAGGGATCTTTAGTTCAACCCCTTCATTTTATAAATGAGTTCGATAAAGCTCAGGATTTCAAACCATAATGTAAATAGGTTGAGGGATAGCCTTTAGGGCCTTATAGCAAGAGCATAGGTATAGCTACCACCATACCCTCCAGGAGCAAAGCAAGGGAGTTTTTTCAGGTGTGAGTTGCTAGGGAACTAGGTGTCTGGAATCCAACTCCAGACCCCTGCTAACCGCCTGAGCCTCATCTAAAACCAAGCCTTGATGGCACTTTTGAGTCAGATTGCCACATGCTTAGAGTTTTCCCTTCCTGCAGGCAATGTGTGGAACTCTGGGAGAAATAGTTTTCTCCTTTGGCTGGAATTACCAGGAGAAGGGAATTTTCTCCTTTGGCTAGACAAATCCAGCAGAAATATTCTGAAAGCTTGTGTGGGCACACAGACTCCTAGAATAGATACATACATTGGAAACACTGGACATGGACAGAAGACAACACTTAGTTCCTAATTCCGCCACTTTTATGTTTCCAGGCCTCCACTTCTCCTATAAAATGAGGATAATATTATTTGCATTACTTTCCCACTGTGGTGATGTGAGGAATGTGTTTTGTGGACTAAAAGATACTGGGGAAATGGAAGCTTCCATAAGACCTTCTTGGAAGAAAGGAAGCTGCTAGTCCAATCTGCCACTGAATACAGGGATTCCCCCTGCAACTTATCCCATTGATGTTCAGCGGGTCTTATGCTAGTTATGCTTTTTGGTCTGTTTCTCCCATCATCATAACATGATACGGTTGGAATAAGTGATTTTTTTAAGGTCTGATTCCAGTTCTACATTCTATTACATCATCTACTAAAAAGGAGAAAGTCATACTGTTGCACTGCTGGACAACTCTAATAATTAACCAATTTTCCCTCATAACTAGTTTGAAATCTGCCTTCCTTCAACTTCCCTCTAATCGGATTTATAGTTTTCCTCTTCGGGTCATAAAGAACAAATCTCTGTTCCATGTAACAGCTTTGCATTATTGATGCTTACCAAACACTCTGATTTGAGATTAGGTGGCACATCCACACTCCAAAAGAGTAAGAAAACTGACATTATTGGAAGGTTGTGAACTGGGGAGAATAAGGGGGATAATTTCTCAGTAAGAAAGAAATAAGAAGAGCCCATTGGATGCTACCAAGAAGAACTTCCATGAATTCCATGAAAGATTGGCTCACAAAGAAAGACTTTGCCACATTTCTAGATTTTTGCTCTCAGCCAGAGTAGCCCAGTGGACCTAATGGTCCAGATAAAGAACAATAGCAATCTGTATAGGGCTGTGGCCCTTTGGAAAGTTCTGAGATAGGTGAAGGAGTTTGGAACTAAATCCTCATTTGGATTTTCCCTCTGGTGTTACCAAGAGCAGTCCTGATTAAGTTGTAGAATCACTAAAGAATGGAATTGCAGAGATTGTGTTAAATCTCAAACAAATAGTTTGTCTCCCAGTTTTTACTTAAAAGCCTCCAGTGAGGGTGAACCTCCAAAGTCAGTTCCTTCAACTGAGGATCTCTCTCTCTCTCTCTTTTTCTCTCTCTTTCTCTCTCTTATTAATTTTATAATTATAACATTTTTTGACAGTACATATGCATAGGTAATTTTTTACAACATTATCCCTTATACTCCCTTCCGTTCCTAATTTTCCCCTCCTTCCCTCCACCCACTCCCCTAGATGGTAGGCATTCCCATACATATTAAATATGTTATAGTATATCCTAGATACAATATATATGTGCAGAACTGAATTTTGTTGTTGTTGTTGTTGCAAAGGAAGAATTGGATTAAAAAATAACCTGGGAAGAAAAATGCAAACAGTTTACACTCATTTCCCAGTGTTCCTTCTCTGGGTGTAGCTGATTCTGTCCATCAGTAATCATTTGGAACTGGATTAGATCTTCTCTTATGTTGAAGATATCCACTTCCATCAGAATACATTGAGGATCTCTCTTACCTGCTTTTTGCAAAGTTTAAATCATTCCTAGTTCTGTCCACTGGGACCAGTCTGATCAAGTGAAATCCTTTCACTTGACAGTCCTTCAGATATTAGGAAGAGAGCCCTCTTTTTACCCCAAGAGTCTTTTCTTTCTTCAGCTATGTTTCACTTTAAAATATCTATAAGTGGGTCAGCTAGTTGGTGTAGTGGGTAGAGCACCAGCCCTAAGGTCAGGAGGACCTGAGTTCAAATTTGGTGTTAGATACTTAACACTTCCTTGTTGTGTGACCCTGGGCAAGTCACTTAATCTCAATCACCTCAGCAAATAATAATAATAATGAATAAAATAAAATATTTAACAGTGTATTCATTTGTACTTTTGATAACCATCCCATTTTTGATTCATTGAGCTTGCAGTGCACTAGGATCCCCAGGTTTTTTTTTTTCCAGATATCCTGCTGTCTATAACTATGTCTCCCCCATCACATACATGTGAAATTGATTTTTTAAAAAGAGTAAGCGTTTACATTTATATTTATTATCAGATTAAGTTTGGTCTAGTCTTCCTACTCTGTCAAGGTGTTTTTCCAGATTGACTCTCAATCAGTATGGCAGCTGTTCCTTTCTGCTTTTCCTCATTTGCAAATTTGATAAATGTACCCTTTCTGCTTTTTTTCATTGATTTAAAAAAAAAGTTTTAACAGACTTCAGGTCAGGTACAGATCATTGAGTTATTTTGCAGTATATCTCTTTTTCCTAAAGGGCTCAGAACACTTCAAAACCAGTTTTGGGATCTGCCCCCATTGAGCCAGTTTACAACCCAAATAATGATATTATCCTCTAACTTCCATCTTCCCATCTTTTTCCACGAAAGTAGTATGAGAGATTTTATCAAGTGCTTCACTACAGTTTCAGCAATCTTTAATCTATAGCATTCTCTGATTAAAAAGAAGAAATAAGTTTAGTCCCTCATTACCTGGTCTTGATGAAGCTATGGTTTTTGAAGCTACCACTTCCTTTTTTTTTAATAAGTGTTTACTGTAACCATCTCTCTTTTTTTTGGGGAAAAATTTTTTTTTTTTTTTGAGGCAATTGGTGTTAAGTGACTTGAAAAGGATCATAAAGCTAGAAATTTTTAAGTGAGATCAGATTTGAACTTCAGGGCTGGTGCTCTATCCACTGTGCTACCTAATTGCCCCTAATTTTTTTTAAAATCATCTCATTTCTTTTCTTTTTTCATATTACTTTTTTAAAAAAATTATAGCTTTTTTTATATGCAAAACATATGGATCAATTCTGATGGATGTGGCCCTCTTCAACAATGAGATGAAACAAATCAGTTCCAATGAATTGAACCAGTTACACCCAGCGAAAGAACTCTGGGAGATGACTGTGAACCACTACATAGAATTCCCAATCCCTCTATTTTTGTCCACCTGCATTTTTTATTTCCTTCACAGGCGAATTGTACACTATTTCAAAGTCCAATTCTTTTTGTACAGCAAAATAACTGTTTGGAGATGTATACATATATTGTATTTAACTTATACTTTAACATATTTAACATGTATTGGTCAGCCTGCTATCTGGGGGAAAGGGAGGGGAGAAGGAGGGGAAAAGTTGGAAGAAATGGTTTTGCAATTGTCAATGTTGAAAAATTACCTATGCATATATTTTGTAAATAAAAAGTTATAATTAAAAAATATGCATGGGTAATTTTTCAAATTTGAGCCTTGCAAAAACTTTGGTTTCAACTTTTCCCCTTCTTCCCTCCACCCCCTTCTCGAGATGGCAGGTAGTCCCATACATATTAAATATGTTAAAGTATATGTTAAATACTCAATATCTCTTTCTCTGTGTGTGTGTGTGTGTGTGTGTATATATATATATATATATATATATATATATATATATATATATATATATATACACACATTTATACAGTTATCTTGTTGCACAAGAAAAATCAGATTTAGAAAGAAAGTAAAAATAATCTGAGAAGAAAAAACAAAAATGTAAGTAAACAATAACAGAAAGAGTAGAAATGCTATGTTGTGGTCCAAACTCATTTCCGAGTGTTCTTTCTCTGGGTGTAGTTGGTTCTGTTCATTACTGATCAAGAGGAATTTATTTGGGTCCTCTCATTGTTGAAGAGAGCCATGTCCATCAGAATTGATCATCATATAGTATTGTTGTTGAAGTGTATAATGATCTCCAAGTTCTGCTCCTTTCACTCAGCCTCAGTTGATGTAAGTCTCTCCAGGCCTCTCTGTATTCATCCTGCTGGTCATTTCTTACAGAACAGTAATATTTCATATCATTCATATACCACAATTTATTCAACCATTCTCAATTGATGGGCATCCACTCAATTTCCACTTCTTAGCCACTACAAAAAGGGCTGCCACAAACATTTTGGCACATACAGGTCCCTTTCTCTTCTTTTAAGATCTCTTTGGGATATAAGCCCAGTAATAACACTGCTGGATCAAAGGGTATGCACATTAATTGCCCCTATTGAAGAATTTAAAACCAGGAACCAAAGTCAAGTTCATTGGTCTAAAAGTGTTAAGATTCCATTCTCTCCCTTTTTGAATGTTGTTGTGTTATATAACTATACAACATACATACTGTATGACCTTTCCATGATTATTCCACATATCCCTGACAGTGGGTTAGCAATCAAATTTGCCACTTTTTTCAGTACCCAAGGGGTTAATGTGGCCCAGATGAGTTTGTCATTGGCAATGGGTGCTTAATTACTGTCTATTCATTCATCTATCATAAGCATAAACTCTCTCCTATTCACATTTGTTTCTAGACTTTTTTGGCCCAAAGATTAGAGAACAGAAGCAAAATGTGACTTAAGCAACTTTACCTTCTTTCTTATCAGTTATTGTCCTACAACCTCAGTGAAGTAGTCTTATCCCCACTTTCATCTTCCTTATTTTTCCTACAAGAACTTTTTTCTTTTTGTTGCCAGCCTTATCTCATTTTGATCTTTAGCACTCCTGACACTACTATTACATGCTGCTTTGTTATTCACCTTGCTTCTGTCTTCTGTAAGTATCTTTTTTATAATCTAAATTGATTAGTAAGTTTCTTGTGCTTCCACATTGGTCTTTTCAGATAACTCTCTCTTTACATCTTTATCAAAGTTGTTTCTCTTTGTGTCTTTAGGATTTTATTTTATTTTATTTTTTGGGGGGAGGAGGGTCCAGATCTGTGATTTCCTTGGTATGGTGAATACAAATTGGCAGCTTCCTTGTAACTTTTAATCTTAATGTGTAACTTCGGACACTTACCTAGGGTCACATTTGTCAGAAGAAGAAACTTGAATCCAAGCTACTTTTTTATCCATTGTTATGTTGCTTGTCCAGATGTGTATTTTGAGAGATTCCCATTCCTCCAGAATTGACTTCCTCTGTAGAATAGTTTATAGAATCCTACAGTCCTTCCTCTGATCCTTTGAGATCTGCTCTCTCAAAATCTAAGATGTATAATAAACTAAAACTGGCTTTCTTCCCTTCTCTGACAAGCTCTAAGAGGGAATAGTCCCATCCTCCCATGCAATCTATCATTTGTCCCCCAGCAACCAGTTCTTCTATGTTACTGAGAATCAGTGCCAGAACAGAATTTTCCTTTATTGGTTCCTCTGCCTTTTGAAAGATGAAATTATCATGGAAGCAAGTTGAAAAAGTATTATTTGCTTGGCATTTTGGCATAGAGAAAAAGAAGAAACAAGAAGAGAAGAAAGGAAGAGGGTGGGAGAAAGAATGGAAAGGAGGGAGGGAAAAAGAGGGGGGGGAAGGAAATAGAGGAGGGGAAGGGAACAGTAAAATAGCTGAAATTTATGTCACTTGAATGTTTATAAAGCACCTTATTTACATTATTCCTTTTGAACATAGCCATTATTATCACCATTTGAAACATTTGAAAACAGTCTTAGGGAAAGGAACTAATTTACTCCTACCGACAGAGCTATTACATGTCAGAGGTACAATTTCAAATCAGATGGATTAACCTAACTCCAAGTCCACTTGTCTTTATAGTAAGCCTCCTTGCTTTTTTAGCAATAAACCCACAAGCCCATGATTTTATTTTTCATTCATTTACTCAACCTTTAAAAAGCTCTAGAAATGCCTGTGATGACCCCATTGTCAGTGTTTTTGTATGCTTAGGCCTGTACTAGGAACCATGGAGGCACTTGTCTTAGGAAGAGAAGGCATAGTCTGTGTTCCCCATGAAAATGAGTTCTGCATATTCTGTATATCTTGAGAAGTTAGTCTTTCCTTTGAGATGCTATTCTCATTCACTTTGGGATCAGTGACAGAATCATTACTCTTTTTAGGGGAGTGTGAGGTCCCAAGAATTAGCTGACATCAAAATCTCCTGGCTCATACTTAATTTAAAAAAAAAAAAAAAAAAAAAGTTTTTCCTTTTCCAAAGACAGGTTAGATAGAGGCCAAAATTTTTGTTATTATTGAAAAAGCAAACCAGTAAGAAGCAGAAAAAGTTTGGAGCTTTGGGAATCAAAACATTTTTTAAGTAGGCAAAATATATTGAGTCATAGACAACCCTTCCGCACAGCCTCACTTAACTGATATTTTTCTGTTTTACATTAGTGAGAGCTCATTGGCCAATTTTCTCCTGTTTTTAAATATACCCAATTACTCATCCATTTGAAATTATAATAAATAGGGATCCCTTCAGGAATAGGTATAACAACAACACAAAATGGCAAAGAAAGCAACATTAATCATACTTGGTACAGTGAAAAGATTATTCAACCAGGATTCAGAAAACCTGGACTCAGATCCTCCTACTTATTAACTGTGTGTCATAGAAACATCATCTTCATCACTAGAATTTATGCAATTCCTAGCACATGCAAGGCTATGCTCCATTCTTTACAGTTATCTCGTTTGATCCTCATAACTCTGAAAGGTGGGTACTATTATAATCCCCATTTTACAACGGAGGAAACTGAGTCAGAGAATAAATGACTTTGCTTGAGTCATATAACTTATTTATAAGTTGTCTATGTTTGCAAGTTTGTTTCCCCCATTAGACAATGAATTCTTTGAGGATGAGGATTTTCTATCTTTCTTTGTATCCCCAGTGCTTAGCACAGTATAGATTCTTAAGTGTTTATTGATTGACTACAAAACCAATAGTTCTTCCATTGCACTATGCTGCCTCTACTTTCTTGAGCATGTCTCAGCTCTCTGGAACTCATTCCTTTTCCTTGTAATGTAAAGATGATGATGTCCTAGTCTGGTGCCTTCCAGCTCCAAATCTTGCTATAACTTAATCCATGTGAAGATCAGTGTAACTATAATGTGGCCACTTCAGCTAGAGGACCAGAGGGAACTGCTGGCTCATTCAGGTGCCCACCTCATTGTTCGGGAAAGCCCTAGAAGCATGGGCGTAAAGAACGTGAGCATAGTTGGAAAAATAACATCCTAAACCATTTGGAAACTGGTGACCAGACTCATTTGCTGGAAAGAGTCCTAGGGTTTGTGATCATTGTTAAGTGATTTTTTCAGTCACTTCCTACTCTTCATGACTCCTTTTGGTGTTTTCTTGGCAAATATACTAAAGTGATTTGCCATTTCCTTCTCCAGTTTATTTTATATAAGGAAACACAGCAAACAAGACAAGGACTTGCCCATTGTTACACAGCTAAGAGATATCTGAACTTAGGAAAATGAGTCATCCTGGCTCCAGACCTGGTGCTCTGTCCACTGCTCCACCTAGCTGCCCAATCATGGGATAGCTGAGAAGAAAGCTTCTATATGTTTCTTATAGTTAAGGACTTTCATGTCATTTAATCCCAAAGTATCCAAATAAGGCATACCAGAATGAGTAAGGACTTTTGTAGATGGGGAAACAGCTCATGAGATTCACAGAGATTAAAATGGTCAGAATTCATTCATCCGCCACTACACAGAAAGCTATGTCATCAGTGGTTACAAAAAGATATGTACCAGGAGAGAAGAAAGTCTTCCATGAAGGCAGGGGCTGCTCCAGTGATTAAGAAACACTACTCTGTTCCCAATCTGAAATTCTACTATGAGAAACTCGTTGCTTTGGGCAAGTCAAGTTAAAAAGCATTTTTTAAGTGACAAGTCCTGTGCTAAGTGCTAAGGATATAAAGAAATTCAAAAAAATAATTTCTGTCTTCAAAGAGCTTACAGTCTAATGGGGGAGACAAAGTGCAAACAGTATGTACCTCAAGATAGAGATAGGATAAATTGGAGATAATCTCAGTTTTCTCTGAGACACTTGGATCAATAGGAGATTGGCAAAGACTTCTTTTAGAAGGTGGGGGTTTTGCTGAAACATGAAAGAAACCTTCTACAAGGGGAACATGAGGAAATAGAGAGTTTCATGTGTGGGGAAAGCCAGTGAATTCTTGGAGTCAGGAGATGGAATGTCTTATGTGAGGAACAGCAAGGATATTAGAGCAACAAAAATCTTTCCTTAAAAAGTAAACATAGCTCATTTACCTGTGCCCTTCCAAACTTCCAAAAAAGTGGGATGGAAAATCAGAATTATTGTGATTGTTCATATTTCATTTGAGCATAAGTGTGCTTGTTTGCTTGTTTCTGTGTTAGTAGCAAAGCTTTCTGGGCAGACAGGTAAAACCTGCCACTTGTGCATCCTGAAGATGACTTGGGAACAACATTGGAAGAGGGAGGGATGGAACAACCTTTTACCTTTGTCCTTCTCATGGCATCCAAACTGAGGATTACTTTACTTACATCCACAACCTCACGCCTCACTGCTGCTTGCTCTCCTGGGGTGCCAATGTGTGGCTGAAGGGTCTTATAGTAACCAGTGTCACTTTTGGGAAAAATGGGACTACTTACCTAGCCTTTTACTTGCTCTGGAAGGACAATTGGGGGTAGTGAGAGTGACACAGTAATAACCTCAAAGACGTGCTTTTTCTTGGTTTATATTTTATAAAAATTGAAAACAGCAAGCATTCATTAAGCAACTACAGAACATTAAGCCCTGTGCTCAGCTCCGGGGAAGGGATGAAATAGACAAAGTCCCTCTCCTCACATTCAGAGTCTAGCAAAAGAATGAGATGTGTTTCAATAAGTATCTCATTAAGAGGTAGATAGCACGTATAGTGGATGGAGTCCTGGGGTTGGAGTCAAGAAGACTTGATATCCTATCTCTAACATCCATTTCTTAAGTTTGTCAAACAGCATGAGTGGTAGTTTCTAATCTGTCTGTGGAGAAACTTTGCTTTGTGGAAAATGGGGATAATAATACCTGTAAAACTTAGCTTGTAGAATTTTTGTGAGATTCGAACGAGATAATCTTTATATAGCCTCTGAGGCTTACAGTTTTCCCAATTTGTCCTATCACATGAATACTATCCAAGATCTTAAGGACTGTCCTGAAAGAGCAAACAGTTTTTATTTACTTAAGCTCTGACACCCCTTCTTCCCCCACTCCAGTTTACTTTGGGAAATCTCAGAATATCTAGCCGCACATATGGGTAAAAGGAATCCCCTGCTCCCATGTACACAAAGTAATAAACGTAGTTATCTGTTATAGGACAACCTTTATTTTACCCCATAGAAAATACATAAAATCTGAAGGACGCACAGGGGCCTATAAACAAATTTGGAAAACACATAAAGGACTCATAATAGCTCACAAGCAACCAATGTGAATCTCCTCCACCTTTATCTAGTAAGCAGTAAGTCACATTTTTTTTTTCCACACTTTCCTTTTGTCTCCCCTTTGGTCTCCCCCCAGTACAGTGCTACGCTGTGGTTTGGAGCTCTCCCCTCTCATGCACATTCCCCACTCTAAAGGGAAATAATCCTCCTAGACAACCCTATTCCAATAAAAATTGCATGGTCCAAATAGCCTATGATAGTAGCAAAGAACACATTTAAGCATTTTCATTTGTTTGTTTCCCCATATCATGGCTTGTTGTTCCTCCAAGGAGAGAGGAAAAGAGCGCAACGTGAAGACAATTGATACCATAGGCCAGATCTCTTCTCAGACCAGGAGGCTGAATTCCAGGACTCTCAAATTTGAGATTTCTCACTAAGTAATCCTTGAGACTGGAGCTGCCTAAGAAAGCTCTCTCTTCTGCTTAGAAATCTAGATTCTATTTTCACAGACTTGGAAATTTCTTCTCCAACTTGGCATCCTATATTTTAGGGTGCCATTAGCCAGACACTCCCTGTTGTGAACTTAGTTGTCAGAATCATAGAGGAGGGGGTGAATATGGCTACCCCTGACCTTAAACTACCCTTAATGGATCTTGTGGGTAGGATCTTGTGCTGTACTTGCAGGATCTCCACAGAGAAAATGGAAGAAATAAAGAAGGAAAAGAAACCCAAGACCAAGAAAGACTCTTTTTAATAGACCTGGAAAAATGTGAAAGCTTTTCATACAAGAATCTATCTTTCAAGAGTCCTGGTCAATCCATTCATTTGGGGCAGTCCCAGTCACTGAAGCCTGTTCTTGATGATATATTAGAAGGCATGACCATCCCCTCTGATTGCTAGATGCAATCAGAAATTCTAGAAAAGCTAGTCAGAATGATGAGAACTATCTGGATAACTTTGGATATATACAAAAGCTTATAAACTTTAAAAGTACTACATAAATGTTGCCTGTGTCTCATTCCAACTGGTGTTATATATATTGGATAGGCTAAACAAGGCAAGGAGGGGTCACATATAATTTAAGGGAAAGGAGACTGTTTTCTAGCAGAAATGATCCACCAAAGAGAAGTATATTAATAGATAAATATATAGAGACTCTTCTAAACTTAGAGGTTTTGGGAGTCTGATCAGATGACCAGAGGATGACAACATTAGACTCTTATCAGTCATTGTCATCCTTATTTCAGGGAAGGAAACTGATGTCCACAGAGAGGAAGTGATACATGCCTGACATAGCTATTAAATCTACACCATCTGGTTGTCAGCTAGCAATCCCAGCTTCTTAAATTATGGGTCAGGACCTCATATCGAGTCATAAAGTTATGATTTATTATCAGTAAATGTATGTATGCTTTTTATATACTAATAAACTCAGTGTCATCTAAAAATTTCTTAAGCATAAAGGGGTCGCAAATGGAAAAAGTTTAAAAAGCCCTGAATTCTAAACCTTCTCACCTGTACCCCCTATTGCACTATCCTATTCCACCACCCACTCTTACATTTTATAGCTGAGGAAAATGGAACCTAAAGAGATGTGACTTGCCCAAGAATTGGAGGATTAGCTCCAAATTCTGACTTCAAATCCAGGTTATTTTCCTGGATGTAAATGCTGGGATTTACATCCTTGACTTCCACTTCAGTGCTTTTTTTCCATCATCACACACTGATTTCTTCAGCCAGTTCTGGGAGTGGCTAGGTCATTACTGGGTTTTGGGCCAGATCATACCAAAGAGGAATGTTTATTTCTTGGGTAGCCCTGGCCTACCATGCTGTCCTGGGAAGATGTTGTAGTCTCAGGCCTCTGGCCATCCCCAAGAGATAAGTCATATCCCTATATATTGGAATGTCTATACATTGTCTTTCTCATGCCTCTCACCCTTTGATTTGGATTCACCATCTTCAGTGGAAAAATCCACATTGGCCTCCCTGGGATATGGTGGTAATTGGGATTGAGTCTTTGTCTCTGGCCCTCATTCTAAGAACCACATTGCTTCTCCTAAACTGGAATCTCCTTCAGACCAGGGAGGGGAGCTTAAAAGAACTTTCCAAACACTCCAAACACTCTCTGTCCCAATAAACTCACTAGAGTTGTCAGTGGAGTTGTCAGAGCCATTATCGCAGGACTCTGGTCTATCTTCAACCTGCAGCTACCTGTGCTGAATTTGGGTTATGGAGGGGATGGAGCCCCAGTGCTTGTGCCTGTTTCTAGGACTATGAAGAAGGAAACATCAAAGGTAGGAGGCCACGTGGTACTTAGTCATAGATGTATATCATGAAGTGCTTAAAGCTTAGGTGGATAGAAAACTGGGTTAGAATGAAGATGTCCTTGTCAGTTTATAACTCTCTCCTGGTCCAGATGGGAGTGAAAACCGGTGGTGATGAGGTTACAGCCATCTTTGATCAGATTGAGTTGTGGTTTTTGGTCACTTCTAAGGAGATTATAAATGGTCATCTCTCTTTTGCCCTGATGGTACTTTATTATTTCTACGCAACCTCATTTGTTTTTTCCAGCTCAGTTTGGGAGAGATTCTTCCATCCTCCCGTGCATAGGCAGGTAGACAGGAGTCACCTATTCCATTCTAGAAGGTGGTTCACTGGGCCAAGGGTCTGCCCTTTCCTCACCCAGACATGAGGCCCTAGCCCTTCAGAATGCTTTTATGTGCTCTGTAGGGAACAACTTTCTCTTTGTGTAATGGAGCTGTCCAGCGCGAAGGCAAGTAATAAAACCTCAGGAGACTAGACATCTAGACTTTTGAGGTCCTTTCCAGCACCAGAGATAGGATCTCAGAATCATGAATCCTTTATTTAATCCAATAGTTTTACTTCCCTGTGTTCTATTTCTTCCCTGGGAGTTCACCAAAAGTTGATAGTGGCTGGGTGTAGTGGCCTGTCATCCCAGTGATTGGGAGTGGCTGAGGTGGCTCTTAGGCTCAGGAAATCTAAGTTGTAGCAGGGAGATCGCCAAGTGGACATCCAAACTAAATCTGGCAGCAATATAGTAGAGTCCCCAAGCAGCAGAAGGTCACCTGATTGCCTAAGGAGAGGCTATTCAGTCCAAAAACAGAGCAGGTCGATGTAATGTTCTCCTTGGTTTTCTGAAGGTCTCAGACCAACCTTGTTTTCAGTTTAGTAATCACCACAAGAATAGCCAGGTATTAAAGTCCAAAAGTCTTTATTATCTCTTTCGCCTGGTGCTCAGCTAGTTTTCTCCTGGCCTTCAGATGGGACTTAATTTCAGTGGAGAAAATGCAGGAGCCTGACCCAAGATGGAACTGAATCTCTCTGAGTCCCCCCTGGCTTATATGCTCTATACTGAGTATAAACCAATCATTATATCACTAGGAAACCATTATTTGTTGTAAGATTAAATCAATCATGCTGAACTTAGAGAACTATTAATCACCATGCTAAACTAGATAACCATTGTCTCATCAATTCCACTGACTTAACATTCAGAGTTCTGGCCCATAATAGGTCCAAGCTTCCATTCCTGTCAGTAGGGGGTTCTGGATCATGAGTGGCCACTGCATTTCCACTTTGGGAAAGATAGGGAAACCCCATTTCTACCCTCCTCCCTAAAAAAGAGTTGAAGAAGATGATCTTTCTTCTCTCCAGATTTTATGCAAATGAAGGGCAGTTAGGTGGCATAGATAAGTTTGTTGGAGCTAGATTCAGGAAGACTCATCTTCCTGAGTTCAAAACTGGTCTCAGACACTTTCTAGCTTTGTGACCCTTGATAAGTACTTAACCTTGTTTGCCTCAGTTTCCTCAGGTGTAAAAAATGAGTTAGAAAAAGGAAATGGCAATCCACTCCAGTATCTTCACCAAGAAAACCCCAAATCTGGTCACAAAGAGTTGGACATTACTTAAACAAATGGACAACAATAATCCAAGTGAAACTGCCTATGCTCAGGGTGGGAAAAGGATTCTCCTCTCCCCAGGAGACATAAACAAGTAAAAATCATGATAGCTCTGTTGAGGCCATTCTCTCCCCTCCTTATTCTCTTTACCTCCCAATATTAACAAAATAAAATAAAATTTAAAATATATATATTATTAAATTAAATTAAAAATTTTAATTAATTAAAATTAAAATTTTTTAAATTTTTCTTTCTTTCTCCTCCCCCTTTCTTTTCCTCTTCTATTTCATTTCCTTGCTCTTCCCTTTTCCTTGTTTTCCCACTGCATCAATATCTTCCTTATCTCTCAGAACATTGGAATAAGGAGGTTTCTTAAGTCTCTAGTCTCTGATCACCCAGACCAAACTTATCTCTAAATCTAGATCTTTAAGATTTTAACCTTTCCATGGCTAAGCATAGTTTCATGAATTGATACCCTTAATTTTGTATATACTGCTTTGTCTTCTGTTATTTGTGTCCCCATCATAATTTCTCAACTTGACCATTAACTTATTATGGCCAGGACCAGGCTCGTAATTCATCTTGGCCTATCTCACAAGATAGGCCACTAAGCACACAGCACATGCTTAGTAAATGTATGTTGAATAAATGAATGGGGAAGTGACTGCTGCCCTTTCCTAGAGCAAGAGTAAGCAAGCCTTTAGTAGGAAGCAGAGAAAAGAGGATTTTGGGAAGATGGCAAAGTAGATTGGTAAATTTCAAGCTCTCCTGATTTCCCCCACAAATAGAACAAATTTGTGCTTCAGGGTCAAAAATTAAGAAGACCTAGGGATAAATAGGGATCTTCCTAATATAAGCTGACAAGATTTGAAGAAAAACCTGGGGCCAGGATTAACCTGTCTGAATCAGTACAAACATCTCTTTGGGCTAGCTCTCTGACACTTTTAGTGGGGATCCCTCTGGCTAGCTGTGGCTGGCCCTCTTCCAGAACCATGCACATTCTCACCTCTTGAACTCTTTGTTAAGTTTGGAGTTTGAGTCTGAGAAGACTGTGAATCTCAGCTGATTGGGACTGCCAGGCCTACTTGGGCTGCTGAGATACAGCCCTGGGTGAAAAGGAACCAGTGAGTACAGAAGCAGCAAGGCAGAGACATTGTGGGCTGTGGCCACTTACAGGAGGATGGAGCTCTTGGTTTAGGGTTGCTGATCGGAGGGTAGAGCTGAAGTGAAGGCAGAGGCACCATCCCCCTCAATTCAGGATTAGAGGTGCTTACACTAAACCTCTTATTTAAAAAAAAAAATGACAAAGAAGGAACCCCACCATTGAAATATATTATGGGAACAGGGAAGACCGGGATTCATTTTCAGAGGAGGACACTTTAGTTTAAAAAATAAAAAATGAAAAAGATTCTACCCCAAAGAGATGTGCCCAAAGAGAATTTATAGAACTCAAAAAAAAAAAAAATTCAAAAATCAAAAGAGAGATATTGAGGAAAAACTTAAAAAAAAAAATTTAAAACCATCCAAGAAAAACAAGATTGTGGGGAAAAAAAAAGTTAACCAATTAGAAAGAAAGGAATAAAGTCTTAAAGATGAAAATAACTCTGAAAATTAGAATAAGGAAAGGGGAAACCAGTGAAGCTATGAGACACCAAGAAATAACAAAACATTATTTAAAAATGAGAAAATAGAACAGAATGTGAAACATTTCATAAGAAAAGTATCAGTTTTGAAGAACATGAAGAGAAAGTAGAAATAGAAAAAACCCACTGATCACCACCTCAAAGAGATTCTTTGTGGAAATAGGAATATTGTCAAATTTTTAAATCCCCAGATCAAAGAGGAAGCAGAGAAAGAATCAATTTTCCTTTATAATGAACAGGCAGCAGTATTGGATTTGGAGTAAGATTACCTGGATTTGAATCTTGACTTTGACATTTGCTAAGTATGTAACCTTGGGATAATCACTTAAGGTGTTTTAGCTTTCTTACTTTCTTGAATTATAGATTTTGGGGTTAGATTAAACTACTTCTAAGACTGGAGTTCTTAAATTTTTTTTGTATGTCAAGTGGGTGAATTTTGACAGTTTTTTGATAATGTGGTGAAGCCTAAAAACTTTTTTCCCCAAAAATTTTTTTCAATATTTCAGTCAACATTTTTTAAGCACCTACCATGTTCTGAACACTTAGTAAGTGCTAAGAGGCATTAGAGATGCCCTCAAGGATCTTAAAGTCTAATGAAGGAAACAACATGCAAATAAATATATATAGAATAAACAAGAAATAATTAGCAGATCGAAGTCACTGGAAGTAAGAGGGTGTTGGCAAATACTTGCTATAGAAAGGTGGGATTTTAATTGGGATTTAAAGGAAGGAGGTCAATAGTCAGAGCAGAGGAGGGAGAACAATCTAGGGTTAGAAGAGAGCCAGAGAGAATTCCTGGAGCTGAAAGATGGAATGTGTCTTGTTTGTGGAACAGAAATGCTAAGTTCAGGTTTAAGGATAGTAAAGATAAATATCTAATTTTTTTCCCCCACCAAAGTTTCCTGACCCCCTGAAATTTATCCATAGATACATAGTAAGCACTCTGACTTTAAAGGATTGTCTCTTCTAGCACTAAACTCCTGTGAATGAATGAATATCATTTATCTAGGTGTTTTAAGGCCTTTCCTTTTCCTGAAAGTCTTCCCTGAATGGAAATGCCTCATCAAGCATCCCTTCCTGTTCTATTTCCCGATAGGAAGTTTTCTTTTCTTCAGTAAACACTAAAGCTGTATGATTGAAATGAAGTATTGTTTCCTTGGTCCTGTGCAGCCCACATAGAGTTAAAGCTGAGAGGCTATGAGTGTGTTAGAGCTGCCAAACCCATCTCATCTCCCCATTTGGGAAAAAGAGAAAAGTCTAAGCAATTGAAAAGCTTCCAGGCAGTACGGGAAATGCCTTTTTCTATTGCACCTTGAGGCATTCAGGAACCTCCTCCCTCTGAGAATTCCTATCTCTGGGGGCCATGATTGAGGAAGCATCTCCAGGTGGCTGACAGACAGTGTGAGCAGGCTAGGAGCTGTGCTAAACTCCAGAGTCGCAAGGGAGTGAACAGCTGTGCAAACTTCCAGGGGCTTGTGCATGAAGCCTCACACCAGTAAGTGGCAGCTTTTCCGATCTGGAGTGATTCAAGCCCTTGTGTCTAAGTATATAAAAGCCCAGTTTTGGTTTCCAGTTCCAGGTTTCTCCTATCCCTCCGTAGGAATGTTCTTAACCTGATGACCCAACCTACTCCATTTGACTTCTCTATATTTTTGATAACAAGCTCCCTCAGATTAGAGTTCTGTCTGTACCTTGATACAAGTGCAGGCACAGAGGTAATTCAAGCTATCAGGTATTTATTAAGTTTCTGCTGTTTACAAGGCATAGTGGAAGGTGAGAAGAAACTAGATTTGCCTTTAGAGAATATATAACTGCGGATCTTATTTATATTCAACTGGTCTGTCTTGGCTCTTTTAACAACTCCGGGCTCTCTTTTCTGCTCAGCATTGTCCACTGATGGGCTTAGGGACTACTGAGGTAGCTGAAAAGTGGGTGTCTGCTACAGTCATCAAGAGCCAGGCTAACTGAAAAAACTATTGATAATTATTTCCTACTAGCTTTATCTTATCTTTTCTCTCTCAATAACCTAGTCTTAGCTTGGGCTTGGGCTTTCTGGTTTGCTAAGGGATCTCTAACCTCTAATCTAGATAAAAGTAGTTAGGAAACATAATGGCTAGAGTATAGGATATAGTCAGAAAGACTCAAGTTCAAATCTTGCCTCAAACACTTACTAACCCTGGGCAAGTCACATAATACTCTGCCTCAGTTTCCTCATGTGTAAAAATGTGTACCTATTTTCCAGGGTTTTGACAATCAAATGAGATATGTATATATAAGTGCTATATTAGATGCTAGGTGTCATTATTATTAATCTGGCAATGGTTGGGCAATTGCCTAAAGGTGATCTTTCATAACTTTTAAAAAATTCTTCCCTTTTTCTAGTTTTTCTTTCTTTTAGTCCATGCATGGTGTTCTCTTTCTCCATCTTTCTTTCCTTCTCTTTTTCTATCTCCCTCATTTCTTCATGTATTTCTCTCCTTTTTTCTAGCTTGATTTCTATCTCTCTCCCTCTGTTTTTCTTCTTCTTTCCTTCCTTCTCTATGTTTTTCTGTCTCCTTTTAAGAACACAGGGATGTACTTCCCCAGAAACCTTTTTGATCAGCAGAAAATCTCTTCCAGTGAAACAAGATGCTGGCCCCATGCCAGTCCTAGGGCCACCTTGAGGTCGATTGACCAGCTTGTGAGTCACTTGTTGGGAAATGTGAATGAAACCCAGCCCAACCATGCCAGCCTGAGAGGTCACTCTGGAAGGCCTGCTGATTTGCTGGGCAGACTGGGTAGGTCTTTATTAACTCTGCGACTGGTACCCAAATGGACACCCAAGCTCAGCAGAAATGGCCATAGCAACGGGGTTGGAGTTTCAGCACAGGTACCATAGACCTGGAAATCAGAGCAAGAACACAAAATGTCCACTGGACACAGCCCCCAGCCCAGTGGAAAAGCTGTTTCTGCCAGCATTTGATGAAACTTCAGGCCAAGGCAGGAGTTTGAGCTGTGGTGGTGGGACTAGTGTACAGAGGCATAGCAGCCCCTCACCCCTGGCTTTCTCTTGGCTGCAAAAGACAGGTGGTTAAAGAACAAATGCTGGAAAGTGTTTTTCAGAAGTATGTGGGTTTGGCAAAAGGAAATTTGTTTCTCTTTCTAGACTGTAGAACATAGAATATCAATATTGGAAGGGACCTTAAAGACTATACAGAGAGCCATTTAAACTCCTTCTCATTTTACATTTGGCGACCTGAAGGAATGGGAGTAATGGGGAACAGAGAAGAGACTTGTCTAAAGTAATCAGGGTTAGTCAAGATTCAAACAAGATGTCCTTCCTTTGTTCACTTCTCAGAAGTAGCATGTTATCTACTGACATCCAAAAGGATGTCACTTTTGTATCACTTTAGGTCTGGGGTTTGAAGCTCTAGAAGCAACTTGAACCTGGAGAGAGACAGTATATTTCCAGTGGCTTTCAGGCAATCAATATTGACTGCCTCTTATGTGCTAGGCACTGTGCTAAGTGTTGGGGATACAAAAAGAGGCAAAAGATGGTCCCTATCTCAAGGAGTTAACAAGGGGCAGCTAGGTGGCACAGTGGATAGAGCACCAGTCTTAAATTCAGAAGGATCCGAGTTCAAACTGATTTCAGACACTAAACACTTCCTAGCTGTGTGACCCTGGGCAAGTCACTTAACCCCAGCCTCAGGGGAAAAAAAAAAGGAGTTCACAGGCTAATAGAGGAAAAAAAGTCACAAGCAAATAAGTTGTAAACAAGATAAATAAGAAATAGTTTAAAAAGGAAAGACACTGGAGTTGAAGATTGGTGAAGGCTTTCTATAAAAGGTTCTAACCCTGGGCATTTTTAGTTGGCACTTAAAGGAAGCCAGGAAGGGCAGTAGTCAATGTTGAAGAAAAATCATCCAGATCTAGGGGACAACCAAAGGGAATGTTCAGAGTCCAGAGGTGGATTGTCTTGTTTGTGGAACAGTCAGGAAGCTATGTCATTGCATCAAAGAGTTTGTGTTAAGGAGTATGGTGTAAGATGAATGAAAAGGTAAGAGGACACTAGATTTTGAAGAACTTTGAATGCAAACACAGTGTTTTGTAATTGTTCCTGGAGGCAATAGGAAGACACTGGAGTTTATTGAGTTGGGGAATGGAATGATCAGTTCTGCATTTTTGGGAAAATCATTGCAGTGGCTGAATGGAAGGTAGCGTGGAGTAGTAGGCTTGAGGCAGCCCGACTCTCCAGCAAGTTATTGCAGAAATCAAATGGTAATAAGGATCTACACTAGAATGGTCACTGTGTTAGAAGAAAAGAGCCATATTTGAAAGATATTGCAAAAGTGAAATCTGCAGACCTTGGGATGTATATGGGATGGGGTGGGGAAGGAGGAGGAGGAGGACAACGGAGAAACAGTGAAGAATCCAGGATGAATCTTAAGTTGCAATTCTGAGGATGGTGTTTCCTTTTGTACTAATAGGGAAGGTAGAGGGGGAAAGAGAATGAATCCTGTTTGATCAAATTGAGTTTAAGATATCTACTGGGCATCCAGTTTGAGGTGTCTGAAAGTCAGTTGGTGTTGTAAGATTGGAAATCATCAGAGAAGTTGGGTTAGGATAGGTAAATTCCAGAATGGTAATTATCCCTAAAAACTACATGAGATCATCAAAGGAGTAGTACAGAAGGAAAAGAGAAGAAAGCCCAGGAGAGAACTCTGTAGAACACACATAGTTAGAGAGTGTGTTCTGGAGAAGGATCAAACAAGGATGGGTCAGATAGGAGGAAAATCTGGAGAGAGTGGTATCCCAAAAACCTGGAGTAATGTAATCAAGGAAAATAAGGATTGAGAAAAGACCATTGGACTTTGCAACTACAAGACCACAACTAACTTTAGAAAGAAGTTTCAGTGCAATGATAAGGTCAGAAGCCAGATTATAAGAGGTGAGAGAAAAGAAAAGAAAAGAGTAAGAGAGGGGGCAGCTAGGTGGCGCAGTGGATAGAGCACCAGCCCTGAAGTCAGGAGGACCTGAGTTCAAATCTGGTCTCAGACACTTAACACTGCCTAGCTGTGTGACCCTGGGCAAGGCACTTAACTGCAGCCTCAGGGGGAAAAAAAAAAGAGTAAGAGAAGAGAAAGTGGAGGCCCCTATTAGAGATGACAGTAGTTAAGTGGGATGGAAGGATCAAGGGTGTTGTTTTTTTGTTTGTTTGTTTTTCAGGATAGGGGAGACATTTGTAGGCAGTAGGAAAAAACCTTGAGAGGGGGAGGTTAAAAATTAGTGAAAAAGTGAAAATGATAGAAGGAGAAATCTACTGGAGGAGATTGCATCGAATGGGATCACTTGGAATGCCTGACCCTCTAAATCTGTTGCTTTTACACTGCCCTATCTACCTTGCCTCTGCTTGGCTTCATTAAGGCTTCATCCATGATCCAATAATTAAATGCCTTTAGAGTTAGCCACTTCTCTCTGCCTATGAAAGCCAGGACTGGCCCATAGTTAGGAAGATAGCATTCAAAGCTTAATGCTTTGGATCCTGGTTGTTAAGAGTAAGGGGAGTAGGAACTTAAGAAATCAACTAGTCTACCCTTTGTCTTCTAGATAAGGAAATAGAGGCCTGCAGAGGTAAGGATGCCCAACGTCAGTGAGCCTTTTTCTACTCAATGATCTTTCCATTGCTTTCTCCAGTGTCTCTTCTCACATCCCTTTTGGTAGGTATTTTTTCCAGCACACATCTGACCTAGCAAGGTCTTCCCTTTGTGTCCCCACCTCTTGCTAAGGTTGAGAGAGAGCATCAATCGATGAGCTCTATATATCAAGAAATCCCCAGCTGTTCAGCCACTGGATACTCTAGGCTTCCTGTCTTTATTCTCTTTAATTCTTTAATATCTTATCAGTGTTGGTGTGTGTATGTGTGTACACACACCTCTGTCACTTCCCAATGATTCCCCCTCCAAAAAACAAAGCCAATCAGCTAACAAAATAGATTGTTAGCCATGTCTAGAAATGGATACCTCTTTCCACATGTATGGTCTCCTCTCTACCCAAAGGCAAGAGCCATAACATGATCTGGAGACATTGTCTCAAAAAGCCAAACCATAAGTATAACTGAAGTGTAACATTGTACATGTGTCTGTAACATTGTCACACATTTACCTTTGTACCAAAGACATGTGACCAGCTAGTACTAGGGTGTCAGGAGCCTTTAGCTCCAGTTCTCCTACTGACTCATTATGTGAACATTGGTGCCTTCTTGTTCTTGATCTCATTTATTTCATCTGTAAATGGGGTAAGATGAGATAATAACTCATCTCTGTTACAACTTGTTGTAATCTTCCAGGATCCTTTAACTTTGTACATAAAAACATCTAAACTTTCTAAGAGTCAGGGAGAATACATAAATTCATAGTTATCAAGAGGACTTCTGGGGGCGGCTTCCCTGCCAGGCATCTCCCCTGATTCAGGCCATTAGCAAAGAGGAAGAACTTTAGTGTCCCAATTTTTATCTTCCTCTGTTCTTCCCCAGGTCATCAACATGCACTAATTTCTCCATCTTGACCCATTGATGAGCTAGTCTTAAGTGCACACTTTCCTCGTCTCTTGTGTCCTTTGCCCCATAGCCTCTTGCCATCCTTGCCCTGTCAAGTACCTGCCTTGGCGTACAATAGGAATGCAACACATGCTACAGAGGAAAGACATAGAAAATCATGAAGGTTTGCTGACCACGTCACTACACATTTATGTTACATCATTTCAGTCAGACCCTCACTACAGCAAGACAATCATTACCACCACCCCTCCTCTGTCCCCGGATTACCTCACCATTACACTAACTACAATGGCTTTTCCATACCTTTCCATCCCTTCTCAAACGTCCCAGGACTCCCCTTCCTTTTAGCCTGTTTACAGAGAGCCTTGGAGGCCATTCTTAAAGAGCTCACTCTTCTGTTTTCTTCCTTACTGACTCTCACTTCCACCTATCTCATGTGAAAGAGGTGAATTTTCTTCTTGCCAAGACAAACTCTTTTTTTCTGTGTGCACAAGTGATTTTATTACATCCCATCTTTTCCAGCAGATTGTCCTATCATTCCTGCTCTCTTTAATCTTTCCTGCTGCTTCCCTGCCTCTCCAGTTCTCCCCTGTCCTCAAAAGACCTTCGGTTGGACCAGTCCATCCCTGCTAGCTATTACCTTTTGTCTCTTCTCCCTTTCTTAACTAAACTTCTTGAGAAAGCCATTTACAAATGGTGTCTCTACCTCCTTTTCCTCACTCTCTCCTTAACTATAGTCTGGCTTTTGATTCCATCATTCAATAGAAACTGCCCTCTCCAAAGTTACCATTTTGTTGATGTTCAGTCATTTCAGTCTTGACTGACTCTTCATGACTCCATTTGGGATTTTCTTGGTAAAGATACTGGAGTGGTTTATCATTTCCTTCTCCAGCTCCTTTTTACAGATGAGGAAACTCAGGCAAAATGGGTTACATGACTAACCCAAAGTCATGTAGCTAATACTCATTAGAGGAAGGATTTGATCTCAGTCTTCCTGATGCCAGGCTATCTACAGCACCACCTAGATACCCTTCTCCTTATTATCTCTGTGCTCAAATGTAAAATCCTCTGTTTGACTTTTAAAGTCCTTCATATTTTTTCAATTTTTCTATACCTTCCTCTCCTTTGCAGTATGCTCTCCAGTGGCACGGATCTCCTGTTTCTCCCACAGCACATTTCCATCTCCTAGTTCTCTGTATTTTCCCTGGTGGTACTCTCTAGCTACTTCCTGGACAATCCTCCCTACTTGTCTTCCTTTTAACTTTCTAATTTGCTTCAAGTTTCAACTAAACTCCCACTTCTACAGGAATCCTTTCCTGAACCTCGTTAATGCTAGTACCTTCCCTCTGTTGATTATCTCTAGTGTATCCTAGATACATCTTATTTATAGTTTTTTACTTGTTATTTTTCTCTTTAGAGTATAAGATCCTTGAAGGCACAGAAACTGAGGTTTGTTTGATTGATTTTTTTTTTTAATTATTACTTTTGCTTTTCTTTGTATCCCTAGTGATTAGCATAGTGTCTGGCATATAGTAGGTATTTAATAAGTGATTTTTGAAGTTGACTGTACTCTGCACACACAGTAAAGCACTAGAGGTGAATGTTGCTTTGAATTGAATTGGTCTGTACCTGGGCAAGAATTTTTTCTAATAAAACAACTGATTCCTGTAAGGGAGGCTCCAGAAATCGTCTTATTCAGAATTTCCATCTCTGACAAGATTTTGTAACCTGTGGTCTATGCCTTTGTTCTTTTCCCCAAAATATTTTGATAACTATACTTTAGTATAGCTAATTTCTTTTGTAATACTGTGCATTTTATTACACAATCTGAAAACACAATTCTAAGGAATGGAGCTCATGACACAAGAAAGATCAACCCTTATTCTCCGTGATAATGACTCTTAACTTTGGACTGGTGAGGAGATGAGTGCACATGAATGTAGTAGACTGTTACAGAGCTGCAAGAAATAATGATACAAGGAAATCAGAGAAGCATAGGAAGACTTGAGAACTAATGCTGAGTGAATTAAGTAAGACCAGACAAAAATTACAATAATGTAAATAGAAAGAACAATAACAACAGCGAGAAACTGAACTCTGCAGAGTTCTGTCCACGTTTGGGCCTCAGAAGAATTCAGAAAATGTCCCTTCATCCATTTATTGCAGGACTGTGAATGTAAAATTCTGAATATACAGTTATCTCTTCCACGTGACTCTCCCCATTGCAATTTTGATATATTATGAGTTGGCATAAGAAATTAAATGGGGGGGGGGCAGCTAGGTGGTGCAGTGGATAGAGCACCAGCCCTGAATTCAGGAGGACCTGAGTTCAAATGTGGTCTCAGACACTTAACACTTCCTAGCTGTGTGACCCTGGGCAAGTCACTTAACCCCAGCCTCAGAAAAAAAAAAACCCAAAACAAAACAAAAAGAAATTAAATGGGAATTTTAGGGGAGTTTTGTGGGAAGCACACACAGAGAGCCTATGACCAAATACTTAATCCAAACTTTACAACCACCCATAAAAAAAGAAGAAAAAATTCAAACTTCTTCTCTGGTATAAAGAGAGGATCAAAAAATTTTACAAGAATTTTCCAGATTGCAGGAGTACTGCATTTCTAACATCTTCACCCTTAGAGGTGGAAGGGATAACTGTGCAGTCTGGCAGAGGTAAGCTTGTTGCTCTGAATAGCTTTTTTTATTTCCCTTTTAATGTGTGTAATAAGGAATGACTTAGTAAAGAGGGGAAGGAATTTGCCTATTACTTAATGTGATATAAAATTAAAAGGGAATAAACAAAATGGGAAAGAACATACACCAAAGTATTGTATTTTAAGAACTTATCACACATCTTTGCTTTACCCATCTACTCTGCCTCTTAGTTTAGTTCAGCAAACACTTATTTATTTATTTATTTATTTTGGATGCCTCAGTTTGCCTTTATTGCATTTAATTGCCACACTTGATTGCAAAAAAAAAATCCAGGACATACTCCAAAAAGATTAGGGACCCTACACGGTACACATGCTTTCTCTTGATAAACTTCTGAGTGTCTATCATATTCAAGCAAGTGACTTCTAGCTCTCTAAGTAAAATCCTCCTCTTTTCCTATCCTTCACTCCCAGATCACTATTTCCTATCAGATATTTTGGATTAATGTTCATCTAAACTGAACTCATTATCTTTTCCTCTAAACACTTCCCTATTAAAAATTCTGATTGAAGGCAACTCCATCCTTACAGCTAAGGTTTCTCACCTTAATCCCATTCTTGGCTCCTCACTTCCTATCACTCTCCATTACCAGTCAATTAGTTGCTATATCTTTCTATTTCTACCTCTTGCTTCTGATACCTCTCTAATCACACAGCAATCACTTTTGTTCAGCCCCTTATCAATTTTTCCTAGATTATTTCAGCAAACATTTATTAAGTACCTTGGGCTAGGCACTAGGGATGCAAATAAAAGAAATTACATTGTCTTTGCTCTTAAGGAACTTATAGACCTTGCTATCTACAGTCTGATCTAAAAGCATAATTCAAGGTATAATGTGATAGGGTAAAAAGGTAGAAAGATCAAAGAGAAACTCAAAGAATTCTAGGAAAAATTTGAGGAGAGAAAAATAATTTTCACTTTTGAGTTTGGGGTATATAAGTAAGAAAGAAAATGACCTCCACTTGGAGGAGAAGCAAGATTTCAAGGATGCTATGAGTTCTCAGAATAGGGGTAGGGAAAAGGGTTATTCTTGCTCCGAGGGGCAGGTCTAACAGGCACCCTATTAGTTTAGTAATTTATATATATATATATATATATATATATATATATATATATATATATATATATATATATATATATATATATATATATATATATATATTGGCTTAAAATTTACAGATTCCTTTTGGTGGTTATTTATTCTGTGTATCAAAATAATAAGTACCTTTAATGTTACTCAAGAACCAATCAGGACTTCTGAGTTTTACAAATATTTACACCACAAAACAAACATGGCCCAAGTCCAACTTGATCTTGATAAAAATGTCTTTATATGTACAAGATTAAATGACCCACAAGAAAGGGAATCTAGCATCAAATGGTCAGAAGCGAGTAAGGGTTAAGAAAGTCAAATCTATTTGTGAACGAATAAATGTTAGATGTGGTTATGGGAGGAGCCTACAAAATTCAGGGTCTATCCTCCCTAGCCTCTCAAGATCACATTCAAGCTCAACATGTTTTGTATTTTTAAATAAGTTTATAATCCAATAGACACACAAAACAAAACTGCGCTGAGAAAAAACAGTCCATAAATCAATAAGTGTTAGAGGAAGGGGTAGGGAATAAAACGTCTTTGTATACAAGTGTCTAACACTCCCACATTGCCGGGTAAGAAGGGATTAATTGAACTCTTAATCAAAGGAGATTTCCTTTGCTCTAACATAGAAAGGCTATTGTAACAATTATATAGTAGCATTTAGCTATCACTTTTGTTGACTGGGATTTCCCCCCCCCCCACCCCCCCATTTTCATATGTAATAACATCTGTCAGCAGGACAGATTATGTTGACTTTTGTGGTCTTTCAGCATCCAACAAATCATAGGGACCACAAACCTACACTGCCAGGATCTGTTATAATTCTAGGTGATGAGGAAGGTACATGGCTAGAGGCCACCCAGAAACTGTGTCAAGAGAGGCAATGCTTAAGTTTTATCCCATCTCTAGACCAATAGAGTCCTGGCTTGGACACCTTTTCCTAACCTATGGCTAGATAGGGTACGATGGGAAAGGGGGTAGAGGAGCAACCAACCTCCTTTATAGATGTTGGTCAGAGATTAAAGCAGAGCTAATATAGTCCAGATTGGCTGGAATGTGTGAAGGCAAATAGGGCCATCTTAGACTGGAAAACTAGGAAGGAGAGCCTTCAGAATCACCCTAAGGAGTTTATATTTTATCCTATAAGTTAATAGGGAGTCACTGAAGTCCCAACATGTGGGTTTTAAAAATCAACTTTCACAAAGGCAGGACTGGACAATAAATCATATGAATAAATCCTAGGGGGTTTTATAAGAAGACAAAGTCATTATTAGGCAACATGGTAGTCAAAACTGCTAATGTTAAATTAAAAGAAATAATGCCAGAATTTATATCACACTGTATACATGTAGTGTAGCATAGCATATAGGATAGTAAAATATAATCCTATTCTCAGCATCGTATTTTAGATAGAATATTGACAAGATGGAATGTTTCTTTAACCAAAATGGCAGAGAACTGGGAAACAGTTGAAAGAACCCAGAGATATTTACATTCAAGGAGAGAAAATTTAGGATAATCATAATGATTCTCTTCAAGTATTTGAAACATTGGCATGTAGTATAATAATAATAATAATAATAATAATAATAATAATAACATTTATATGGTACTTTAAAATTTGTGAAACTCTTTATGAATATCTCATTTTGTCCTCATAATCTCTGAGAGATAGATGCTGTTATTATCTTCATTTACAGATGAAGAGGCAAATAGAGTTTTAAGTGTTTTGCCCCTGGTAACAAAACAGGATTTTTCTAACTCAAGGTCCAGTGCTCCATATACTGTATCATCTAGCTATATGAGCATTAGGGAATTACACTTTCTGCTTGATCCTAGAGAGCAAAATCAAGAACAATCTGTGGAATTTTTAGAGAAGCAAGATTTAGATTTGATAGCAGCAAAACATGCTTAACAATCTTTGATTCATAAGTAGAATATTGGAGATATTTTCCCTTGGCATTGAAACAAAGACTTGATAACCATTTGCTGGTTGTGTTGTGTTTACCTGGCCTCTGAGATAGATTCCTTTGGATTCAGAGTTTAAAACTTTTAAGCTTCTTTCTTTGAGTTGTTTTATGATCAGTGCCGTGCTATTTTTTTATTTTTGTTTTTTTTTTTTTCCTTTTTTTCAAAATTAATTTTATAATTATAACTTTTTTTTTTTTGAAAGTACATATGCATGGATAATTTTTTACAATATCCCTTGTACTCACTTCTGTTCCTAATTTTCCCCTCCTTCCCTCCACCCCCTTCCCTAGATGGCAGGCATTCCCATACATGTTAAATATTCTATATTATATCCTAGATACAATATATGTGTGCAGAATCGAATTTCTTGTTGCACAGGAAGAATTGGATTCAGAAGGTAAAGAAAACCTGGGACGAAAAACAAAAATACAAACAGTTTACATACATTTCCCAGTGTTCTTTCTCTGAGTGTAGCTGAGTCTGTCTCTGTCCATCATTGATCAATTGGAATTGGATTAGATCTTCTCTATGTTGAAGATATCCACTTCCATCAGAATACATCCTCATACAGTATTGTTGTTTAAGTGTGTAATGATCTCCTGGTTTTGCTCATTTCACTCAGCATCAGTTGATGTAAGTCCAAGCCTCTCTGTATTCATCCTGCTGGTCATTTCTTACAGAACAATAATATTCCATAACATTCATATACCACAAGTTACCCAACCATTCTCCAATTGATGGGCATGCATTCATTTTCCAGTTTCTAGTTATTACAAAAAGGGCTGCCACAAACATTTTGGTACATACAGGTCCCTTTCCCTTCTTTAGTATTTCTTTGGGATTTTTTTTTTTTTTTAAATTAAAGCTTTTTATTTACAAAACATATGCATGGGTAATTTTTCAACATTGACCCTTGTAAAACCTTTTGTTCCAAATTTTTCCTTCCTTGCCTCTATCACCTCCCCTAGATGGCAGGTAGTCCAATATATGTATTCATATTTATACACTTATCTTGCTGCACAAGAAAAATTGGATCTAGAAAGAAAAAAATCTAAGAAGGAAAACAAAATGCAAGCAAACATCAACAGAAATCGTGAAAATGCTATGTTGTGGTCCACACTCAGTTCCCATAGGCCTTTCTCTGGGTGTATATGGTTTTCTTCAACATTGAACAATTGGAAGTGGTTTGAATCATCTCATTGTTGAAGAGAGCCATGTCCATCAGAATTGGTCATCATATAGTCTTGTTGTTGCCATGTATAATGATCTCCTGGTCCTGCTCATTTTACTTAGCATCAGTTCATGTAAGTCTCTCCAGGCCTCTCTGTATTCATCCTGCTGGTCGTTTCTTAGGGAACAATAATATTCTATGACATTCATATACCGTAATTTACTCAGCCATTCTCCAGTTGATGGGCATCCATTTCGTTTCCAGTTTGTAGCCACTACAAAGAGGGCTGCCACAAACACCCCTGCACATGTGGGTCCCTTTCCCTCCTTTAAGATCTCTTTGGGATATAAGCCTAGTAGAAACACTGCTAGGTCAAAGAGTGCCATGCTATTTAGAAAAACTACTCATGGGCAGCAGTTTCTATGCAGGATGAAGTAATAGTAGGGATATTAGTTTATTGCATTAGACCAGGTGAGAAAGCATGTAAGGGGATGACAGTGGTCATAAAGAAGGAAAAGGTGTTATAAGGATACTATTAATTGATAAAGATACTTTTAACTTTATCAAGAGAACATGTGCTGAGCAAAACCAATGCAGCTAAGATTAGAAAAGAAGCAAGAAGCTGAGACCTGAGTTCAAATCTACCCTCAGTCACTTATTATCTGCGGGACCCCAGGCAAGTCATTTAACCTTGATTGCCTCCAGTAATAATAATAGTCACTCATTTGTGCAGCTAAGATTCCCATTTGCTAACAAAAAGGCTATGAATTTGATAGTTCTTGACCCACTGAGGAGGCACAAAGTTCAGAAAAAACATAATACCTGTCTTCATTAAACTTATATTGTGGTAAAAGAATAAGGTACATCCCACCCTTAATTGAATGGTGTAGGGGGGTGGGGAGCTAGATGATTTGTATTCTAGTAGAAGGGGCACTATATTCACAAACAGGAGACCTGTATCCTAATGCTCCAAGTATCACTCAAGCTGTGTAACTTTAGATAAGTCATTTAACTATTGATTTGGGCCATCTAAAAAATTAGCACAATAATCTCTCACATTCACATGGTACTTCATGCTTTATACAATGCTTGTATGTACAAATACTCAGGCCTGGTAAGGATCTCAAGCTAGAAGTGAGCTCATAAGAATGGATCAGCTGCTAGGTTTGTACCCAAAGAAAACCAAGTTCTCTAATGTTGGCAGATTACTCCTTTTCTTTCCTCTCCTCCTCCCACATCCTCCACTTAGATATAGAACATAGTGGTAGATTTCAGTTCATAAGTTCTCCCATCTCAGTAACCCCTTATGAAGTTACTGGTACTGAACACTAGCTTTTTAGAAAACTTTCTACATTGCTAACTAAATCTTCCTTTAAAAAAACAAGCCAAGTTATGTTTTATCCTTTAGCTCAACTATTCCCTTATCTTTACAAGCAGATTCATTGTGACTTATAGAGCTGGCCACGTGGGGTGGATGGTGAAATATAGATTTATTGAATGAATTTGATTATCTCTACCCTTTAAATTAAATATATCACCTTAAATATATCATGCTTCTTGGCATAGAGAATCACTTCTAGTTCTAGTTTGTGGAAATAAAACTCCAGGGGTAGCATGAGGGCTTGCTGCAAAATTAGCAAAATTTGGATACAACTTCCATCTTGGAAATCAAAGGTTTACTATAACACTTAACCTCAATGCCTTCCAGACAACTCTTATTAAGACTAAATGTTACATGATATAACCTCTATCAGATTTCTTGCTGTCTTGGGGATTGAAAAGGAGGGAGAAAAATTTGAACCTCAATATTTTTTGGAAATGAATGTTGAAGATTATCTTTACAGGTAATTGGAAATAAAGTACTATTTTTTTTTTCCCTGAGGCTGGGGTTAAGTGACTTGCCCAGGGTCACACAACTAAAAGTGTTAAGTGACTGAGACCAGATTTGAACTCAGGTCCTCCTGAATTCAAGGCTGGTGCTGTATCCACTGCGCCACCTAGCTTCCCCAATAAAGTACTATTAAAAAAAGAGTAGATGTTAGAAAATAGTTACTTATCTGCATTAGCAAATGAAATTTACTTACCTGAAATCTCCCTACTTAGGCCACTTACTTCATTTAGACAAAAAATAAAAGAACTAACAAAATTTAAGTGGTTAGGCAGTAATAACAATTGACATTTCAATACTATTTAAATGTTTACAAAATGTTTCATATTATTTTGCTTCTCATGATGATGCTATGAATTTGGTTACTACAGTTCACATAACCAGTATGTGTCAAAGATAAAGCCTTTCACAGATGAGGCAGCTAAGACACAGAAAAGGGAAGGGACATTTAATTAATATTAGAACTGGAACAAACTTAGATTCTTGACTTCCAGCCCCAGGTTCTTTGCTCTACATCACAGAATCAGAATTTGGAGGTTACCTTAGTTATTTATAACTGACTCACTTTTGTGACTCAACTGTCAGTGGCTATCAAACCTCAATTCTCATCATTTGATGTCAAAACAAATCAAATTTCTTCCCCACAAGACAATCCTTCAAATACTCACACACAAAAAAAGTATCTTAGCATCTCTCTTCCCTCAGTCTTTTCTTCTTCATATTGAACATGTCCAGTTGCTTAAGCAAATCTTCACAGAGCATAAACCCTAGGTACTTCCAGATACTTGTTTTCCTTCTCTTGACATTTTTTACCTCATCACTAATTTTTTTCTTGAACTTGAATTTCATAAACAAAGAAACACTTTCCACTAAAGCAGATTGGTCCCTGCCTTGGAGATTTGCCTGGGGCAACTTAAGAGGTCACCTGCCTTAGCCAAGTTCATACATTTTTTGTCAGAAGCTGGTTTAGAAGAACTCACATTCCCCTGTCTTCTGGAAGTCAGCTCCTTTGCTCCACACTGCTATATTACTGTCATTGGTGATCACTACTGGGATTAGTGATTACTGTCATTAGACTAGTGGTCTTCCTAACTCTAGCTTGAGTAGCAGAACTACATATTTGATAAAAACAAGTCAGAGTATGGTGGGAACTTCACTTCCATATTCCTAGAAACCCTGCCTGTCATAATGCAGCCCAAAATCAAACCTTTTTTAGTTGCCATATCATATTATTAATTCATTGGTGACACCATACTTCTCTAGCTTTTCCTGATGATAATTATAGCCCTTGTTCATCTACCCTTCCAGCCTGAGTCTTTCCAGACTCAAGAGTTCTCACTTATCTTGTCTCTCCCCTCTTTTCTAGGGTCCTTCCTCTGCTGGAACATACCCTTGGCCAGATCTCCCTGAGCAGCCCCTCTGGCTCTGAGCTCAGCGAGGTCACCAGATCCTATTCCCGCTATGACCTGGATGAGATTGACGCATACTGGCTGGAGCTTGTCAACTTGGAGCTAAAGGAGATGGGTATGTGTGCTGCCTGCCCTGTGGCCTACCTTGTGGGAGGGGACTTAATGCCAAGCTGGTTGCAAAGGGGACTGAAAGATGGCAGAGTTAGAACTCAGATATAACCTCTACACTCTGAGCAAGGAAGTTTACTTTTCAATCAAACTATTTCTTGAATTAAATGAGCTTTGATACTGACTGCTTGCCCTAAGATCTGTTGCTTAAAGTTCATAGGTTATTAGAATATTGAGGCCCAAAGAGTAACTTGGCTGAGACACACAGTGGCAGAATCTGATGAAGCCAGGGCTTATGACTACAAGTTTATACCTGAGAAGCAGCTAGATGGGGAAGTGGACAGAGCACTAGCCCTGGAGTCAGGAGAACTGAATTCAAATCTTGCCTCAGACATGTTAAAGTGACTAGCCAAGTCACTTAACCTCAACTGCCTCTCTCACGCACACAAAAAAAGTTTATGACTGAAGTTTCTGTACTCTGAGGATTACCTGCATGTGGCCTTTGTCTTCCTGGCTGAACTGTCTTTAAAAAAAAGGGAAAGTATGTGTATCCTCTTGTATCACCTTGTATCTACCTGCCTTCATTTTCCCTTCCACTCTAGCATCAAAAATGAGGCAATACATATATATAGTTAGATGTATAATGTAGATAGTTAATGATGACTTGGTAATTAACGCACACACACACACACATACACACACACACACACACACACACACACACACACACACACACACACACACTCTTCAGTCTTACCATATAAGCAGTGTGTTCCACATTCATATACCTTTCATCTCTACCTCTACAAAGGAGCAATGGAGGTTCTTTTTTTCCCCTCTTTTTATAGAGCTTTGAATCTTTTTCTTAACCTTAGCAAATATTTATTATATTTTATTTTTCCAAATACAGGCAAAGATAGTTTTCACCATTTACCTCTGTAAAATCTTGTGTTCCAAATTTTTCTCCTTTCCACTTTCCTTTTCCTCAAGGCAGCAAAGCAATCTGATATAGGTTAAACATGTGCAATTCTTCTAAACATATTTTCATATTCATTATGCTATACAAGAAAAATCAGATCAAAAGTGGGGAAAAAACAATAACAAAAAATGCTTTGATCTACATTCAGTCTCCATAGTTCTCTCTCTGGATGCAGATGGCACTTTCCATCACAATCTATTGGAATTGCCTTAAATCATCTCATTGTTGAAAGGAGCCAAGTCCATCACAGTTGACCATCACATAATCTTGTTACTATGTATGATATTTTCTTGGATATTTTCTTTCACTTAGTATCAGTTCATGTATATCCTTCCTGGCTTTTCTGAAATCAGCCTGATCATCATTTCTTATAGAAAATAATATTCTATTGCATCATAGCTATTCTCCAGCTGATGAGAATCCACTCAGTTTCCAATTCCTTGCCACTACAAAAAGGGCTGCTGCAAATATTTTTGCTCAGGTGGATTCTTTCCCTTCTTTTATGATCTCTTTGGAATACCGATCCAGTAGAGACACTGCTGGGTCAAAGGATATACACAATTTTATTACCCTTTGGGCAAGAGCATTCAATCTTGGTGGGGAATTTTTTGTTTTTTCCTTTCCATTAATACTTATAGTCATTTTTCACTACAAAAAAAGTATCAACTGATTTTTTAAAAATGGAGTCATTTATGCTTAAACAGGTAGAGGCACGGAAAAGAAAAAAAGGAAGTATAGTAGGAAAGAGATGGTAATTAGCTGAGGTTTTTTACTCTGGCTTCATGATGATAGACTACATAACCTTGTACAAGATCCCTTTTCCTTTCTGAATCTTAGATTCCCATCTGTAAAATTGAGGTATTTGGAATAGGTGATTTTTAAGGACCTTTTGAAAAGCTCTGATTAAACAAATTCCCTTTTCCTTCAGGGGAATAGGTTTCAAAATAACCTATTTCCTTTCTTATCATTTATCATAATCATCTCATCATTTTTCTTCTCATTATAACTCTTTCTTAGCTTTTCTACTATCTGTAGTAGGGTAGACACACTTCACATTTATTCTCTGTATTTTTAGCTCTGGTGACCCATGACTGAGCTTTGATTTCTTGTTTCCATTATCATCCTCCCTAAGCAAGAAGCCCAAAGAATTCTCATTGACCCCTTAAAAAATCATGCCTCAGAATTTATAAATTTATAAATTCATCCACAAAAATTTATTAATTACCTAATTTTTGGGATAATTTAAGTGGGGAACTCCACAAAGTTTTCCCAGCCTTCATGGAATTTATGGGTCTAGGATGGAATAAAACACAAAGATAATTTTTACATATATCATCATTATCAATGGTTCATATTTATATAGCATGTTATGCTATATAACCATGTTATGTTTGCAAAGATTTTTGAATACCTTATTTTATTCAAACCTCACAAGAGTCACTGGAGAGAGATATAAGTACTAGTCCTATTTTTTATAAAATGAGACTACAAGGTTAAGTTATTTGTCCAGGAATACACACAGCTAATAAGCAGTTAAGGCACAGTTTGAATCAAGGCCTTCTAAGTAGCACATTTAACTTTTCAAAATATTTTGATATTGAGATGATATTGATAGTAGATGAACTCTGGCTTGAAATTCAGTATACTTAAGTTCTGATCTTGTTTTCTGCTCAACTTGGGCAAGTTGACTTCCCCATCTAGACTATTGTTTCCCCATCTGTAAAATGAGGGGATTGTCTGTCAGTCAATAAACCTCTATTAAGCACCCACTTTATGCCAGGCACTATTCTAAGCACTGGGAATACAAAAAGAAGTAAGAGATAATCCCTACCTACCAAGATCCAACTCCTAGTTCTGCCTTATTCTATAAGATCTTCCATCGTTTAGAATAAACAATTGAAGACCTCCTTGTTTCATAGTGAAAGAAGTGCGAACCACATGGGTTATAATAAAAGATGCCACTCAGAGATACCTGGGCCTACCCCTGACCAGAGGGGTTAGCTTTTGTCTCATGAGCCCTAGAGGTTGGTTTCCAAGGCCTTGCCTCAAAACTGGCCAGTAGTCTTTTGCTTTGAGGTTCCGAATTACAGTGAGATTGGCGTTTAAGGTCTGAGAAAAAATAAGTGAAGCTCAATGCCCAGGTCAGCTGAAACCTTAAGATATCATGAATGTATCCTAGCTGACGCATAGAAGTGCTATGGAAAAGTGAGCTGCTGAGACTGTCCTTTGATGCTATTTCCCAGGTGTGGCAAAGATGTCTGGAAACATTTCTAAGCCATTGGGTTTGGGGGATAGACAGAAGTTTAGGTTCCTTGACCTTGGCCAATAGTGCTACCTCAGAGCCCAGAGTCTTCTGCCAGCCATTCCTCCTAGCTTAGGTACCTTCTGGCTGGCCTAACACCCCATAAGGATTGTTTTCCCCTCCTAACAAGGGCCTAGAGCTGGGCCTTCTAGCCTGGAGACAATCCCAACATTGGGCAGTCCCTGTTTGGAGTTGTTAAATCTAGCAGTTTATCAAAACCCTAATGTGTGCTTCATTCTTTGTAAAATCTTTTAGAAAAATAGAGGTGGGAAAAATCCATAGTTATTACTGTTAAGGAGCTAATAGTCTTAATTTTGTCATCTCCATTTTGAATGTTCTCCCTTTCCTTATTCACTTGGTCTTATTTGATCCAAATCTTATCCTTGCTTTGAGGTCTCATTCAGATACCTAATCCTTCCAGCTTTTCCCCAAACTAGAACTGAACTCTCCCTCCAAATTTCTACTCTGTTGTTTTTCCCACTCTTATGACCCTTAATCCTTTGGCTTGAGCTCCTTGAGGCCTGGGATATTTTCTTTCTTCTTCTTTTTGGAAGCAATTGGGGTTAGCTGATTTGTCCAGGGTCATGTAACTATTATATGTCTGAGTTCAACTATGAACTCAGGTACCCCTGATTCCCAGGGCAGTGCTCTGTGCCACTTGCTGCCCCATGCAGGATAATTTTCTATTCATCTTTGTAGCTCCCAGGTGAACTGCACAACACCCTGGGAATTCATAAATGTTTAGTAATTCTGTGTTAATAAATATGTTTGAGTATTGTGTTCTATGACATGTAATTCATTCAGCATTCATTTAGCTACTCATCTGTGTAGTGTCTTCCCAAGACAGCATGATAAAGTGAATGGGCCTTAAAGTGAAGACTTTAACAGACATGACCTCTGCGGGCCTTTCTGATCTGGTGTTCTGTGATTCTGGGTCACACATTCATACTAACACATGTGCTAAGTTAGGGAATCTGCTTTACAGGAGGATAATTTCCAGGGTGCCTTGTATTAATCTTTAGTATATGCTAGAATCTGAGGAAGTCTTGTCAGAATGTAATGGAACTCTTAACTCCCTAGCCTCAGACAGCATTCTTTGCCTACTGCTGCCTAACATGGCATTAGTCTCTTTTGGCTGCTATATTGCCTCAGTGATTCATGCAGTTCCCAGTCCATCAAAACCTATAGTTTGTTTGTTTTGTTTTTTTCCCATACAAACTGATGTCTAACTAGTCCTAATAATCTCATTGCATTTTGTTAGATTCTGCCCTCTATTTGAGCAGAGGAAGTGTTAAGTGTCTGAGACCGGATTTGAACTCGGGTCCTTCTGAATTCAGGGCTGGTGCTCTATCCACTGCGCCACCTAGCTGCCCCCAGGGATTTTTTTGTATCTTGATTCTTTCCAGTCATTATGTTACCTATCTCTTTAAACTTTCTTCCATTTAATTTTTTCTTTAAAAAGGGTTTTAGTGATCTTTTTTTTCCCCTACCACAGATATTTCCTGATTTCCTTTCCTTTTTACTCCATGTCCAAATCCTTCCTTTTCACATTTCAGATGGCCTCAGCTGACATTTAGCACCCATAGTCCAGCCTATGGAGAAGAGAAGGCTCAGGAACTAATGTGATTGATTATTGCCTTTAGTTCATTGGCCTCATTTTTATTTATGTCATTGTTTGTGTTTTTCTGATTCTGCTTTTCTTAGCTCTGTATCAGCTAATTTTCCTATGTTTTCCTCTGAATTCTTCATTCATCATTTCCTATGGAGAAGTTATATTCCATTATATTCATGTACCATAGTGGTTCAGCTACTCCCCTGCTCTATGGATACCCAATTTTTTTTCTTTATTGATTGTTTTATGTGGGAAAGGGGGATTTCCTACCATTAGAAGTACTGCTATTCATATTTTTGGCACATATGGGATTTTCTTTCTTTGGTCTCCTTGGCAAGTTTGGTAGTGAGATCACTGGGTCAAAGGATATAAAGAATTTAATAACTTTTCTCGCATAATTCCACATTATCAATCTTCCATCTACTGCACCGTCTCCAGTGAGCTCATAGATGTTTTATTTATGTCTCAGATCCTGAAAGGGGGATTGGGAATGAACTGGAGACAGAAGCAGAGGCCCAGAAAAACTGGCTGAAGTCCCCCATCCTCTAGAGATGAAGGACAGGTAGAACAGGGAGGGGCCCAAAGGCTTCAAAGGAGAGCTCTGAATTGTATATTTCATTTGATTTTAATAAAATGGGGAATGAAGGAGGTTGATGACATTTCAAACCAAATGATTCCAGGCCTGTTTTCTAAATTGTAATCACCATGAAGTAGTTATTTCCCATATAAGCATTCCTCTTGAAATAACATCTTAATTGTTCTCTGGAATTCCTTAAAGAAGACATATAGTACTTCCTGAGAAGTGCAAGAGAAGGGAAGGTTCTGAGGACGAGTACCTTAGGCAGGAACCTCTTGAGATCGGAGTAACAGGTTTCATGATTGAGTCTGGAAAAACACCTATAACCTAATGTGCAGAAAATTGGCAGACAACCAGATCACCCAGGCAGGGTAGTGGAAGAAGTCATGGGATCATATAGAAGGCTAGAGCTGGCAGCCATCCACTTCAACATTTACAATTGAAGAGAGAGGGACTGAGCAAGATTGAGTTTCTTATTCAAGGTCATATAAGTCCAAGGCTAGATTTGAACCCAGGCCCTTGACTCCATAGTCAAGTTGCTTTTTACTGTCTTAAACTTCTTCTACTCTGCTGAGCAGCTCTCAGGTTGATGATGGGAACTTTTCAGTGGCAAAAAGCTGAGTCTTTGCCAGGAGATGGTGAAGTTAAGGATGCAGGCAACATGGAAGAAAAAATCTCTAGAAAGAAGAGCTTGGTAAGAAACTCTAAAAGCTAAAGAGAGACACACCCTTTAACTTAACTATTTGGGGAAGACTGTTTGCAAAGATGGGTTCCTGGACACAAACCTCTAGCTTTTACCTTGGCTGCTGAATCCAGCTATGGAGAGGTTAGCAGCCTGAGCAGTCTGCTGAGGAGAAACTGCTGGCTGGCACTTCACCTAGAGCTGTGAAGCAACAAAGTCCAGTTCTCATCTGTCTGTTGGTGCTGATCACTAACCATGCAACCAGACATTTAGTCTGGTATTGAAAAGTATTGAAAAAATAATGTTTCTCATGCAGATTTTCTTTTTCTTTTTCTTCTCCTTTTTTTCTTTTTAAATACTGTGACATCCATTCTAAGATCATAAAGTGGCAACTCTTCAACCAACATAAAATGACTTTCATTGCTGATTCTAAATAAGTTGCCACCCTCTAAAAATTTCTTTCAGGAAGGAAGGGAGAGAGATAGAGAGAAAAAGAGAATGAAAGAAGGAAACATAGAAGCCTTCCCTTGTGATAACGAAAAATAATTTAGTAAAACAAAATAACTCATTGACCAATTAGAACATATATGTTGATACTTTCTTCCCTCCTTCCTTTTATGTGTAGTTTTCCTCATTATAATATAACATGATGTGGTATGTGTTATGATAAGATATGCTCTTTGAAGGCAAGCCCTGTCTTTTGCTTGTTCATATTTCCAACTCTCAGAATAATCACATTGCTGTTGCTTAATAAATGCTTAGTGATTTATATTTCTAGTCCATCATTTCTCTCCCAAAACATGGGAATGATTTACCATTAGTCTTCTGGACTCATGATAGGTTACTATTGATCAGAATTCTGAAGTCTTTTAAAATTCTTTTCCTTTATGTTTTTGGGGCTTTCATGTAAATTGTTCTCCTGTTTCTACTCGATACCAATTAATACAGATCTTCCCAAGTTTTTCTGAATTCTTCATATTAATTGTTGATTAATGTACAATAATATTATATTGCATTCATATGAGACAATTTGTTCAGCCATTAATCTAATTGATAGGTATCTCCTTCATTTAAAGTACTTTGCTAAAACAAAAAGTGTTGCTATAAATACTTTGTTCTTTTGGGTCCTTTCCCATACTCTCTGAACAACTTGGAGTATTTTCTTCATGATGTTATTTCTGAGTCAAAGGGTTTCTACAGTTTAGTGACTTTTTTGATAGAATTCCAAATTGTCTTCCAGAGTGATTGGACCATTTCCTAGCTCCATCAACAGTGAGTTAGTGTGATCGTCCTCCTGCAACCCTCCAGCAATTGTCGTCTTTATTTTTTGAACTCTTCGAATTGGAGGCTTTCTCCAGCACACCAGAAAGTTGTTGAAAAGCCATGACCTTGAAAGAAATTCTGTGTTTGGGCCTTTTCTAACATAGAACTCTGACATGTATATCTCATATCTGGGTCTTCTCTTACCTATCCTTATGCATTTGTGTGATTCCTTCCAGACTAGCATTTCAGGCTAGAGCCACAGAAGGTGTGTCAAAGTGCCTCATCTCCCTGATTGAAAGTAGTGTTCCTTTACAAGTCTCTGCTTGTATGTATGAGTCTATGTTTCTAGAAGATTTCAGAATTGCAAACTGAGTTGGTCACTTTATACAAGATTGGAAACTGTTTCTGAGAATTTACCCTATATATCTCCAGGAATTTATCTTTTCTTTTTTAATTTGTGTATTTATTTATTTTTTATTTTTTTATCATAGCTTTTATATTCTATGCATAGGTAATTTTTTAGCACTGACAATTGCAAAACCTTTTGTTCCAACTTTTCCCCTCCTCCCTACCCCTTCCCCCAGATGTTAGGTTGACCAATACATATCAAATATGTTAAAGTATAAGTTAAATACACTATATGTATACGTGTCCAAACAGTTATTTGCTATACAAAAAGAATCAGACTTTGAAATAGTATACAATTAACCTGTGAAGGAAATCAAAAATGCAGGTGGACAAAAATAGAGGGACTGGAGATTCCATGTGGTGGTTCACACTCATTTCCCTGAGTTATTTCGCTGGGTGTAGCTGGTTCAGTTCATTACTGCTCTATTGGAATTGATTTGGCTCATCTCATTGTTGGAGAGGGCCACGTCCATCAGAATTGAATCATATAGTGTTGTTGTTGAAGTATAGAATGATCTCCTGGTCCTGCTCATTTCACTCAGCATCAGTTCATGTAAGTCTTTCCAGGCCTTTCTGAAATCATCCTGCTGGTCATTTCTTACAGAACAATAATATTCTATAACACTTATATACCATAACTTATTCAGCCATTCCCAATTGATGGGCATCTACTCAGCTTCCAGTTTCTGGCCACTACAAAGACGGCCGCCACAAAAATTCTTGCACATACAGGTCCCTTTCCCTTCTTTAAGATCTCTTTGGGATATAAGCCCAGTAGTAACATTGCTGGGTCAAAGGGTATGCATAGTTTGATACCTTTTTCAGCATAGTTCCAAATTCCTCTCCAGAATGGCTGGATATATTCACAATTCCAACAATGTATCAGTGTCCCACTTTTCCCACATCCCCTCCAACATTCTGCATTACCTTTCCCTATCATTCTGGTCAATCTGACAGGTGTGTAGTGGTATCTCAGAGTTGTCTTAATTTTCATTTCTCTGATTAATAATGACTTGGAGCATCTTTTCATGTGGCTAGAAATAGTTTCAATTTCATCATCTGAGAATTGTCTGTTCATATCCTTTGACCATTTATCAATTGGAGAATGACTTGATTTCTTATAAATTAGAGTATATTCTCTATATATTTTGGAAATGAGGCCTTTATTAGAACCTTTGACTGTAAAAATGTTTTCCCAGTTTATTGCTTCCCTTCTAATCTTGTTTGCATTAGTTTTGTTTGTACTAAAACTTTTCAATTTGATATAATCAAATTTTTTATTTTGTGATCAATAATGATCTCTAGTTCTTCTTTGGTCATAAATTCCTTCCTCTTCCACAGGTCTGAGAGGTAATTTGTGTATTTATAATGGTCAAAATAACTTAGTAGCTCAAAATCTCTCTTAAAATAATATTGTTTTTACTATGCAATGTTCTCTTGGTTCTGTTCACTTTATCTTTCATCATTTTCATACAAATATTTCCATGCTTTTCTATGTATTTAACAATTTTATTCTAAAAAGTGGTTCAAAGACTTTACCAGACTACCAAAAAGGCCCATAACTTCTCCAAAATGATTAAGAACCCCTGCTTCCCACATAGGCCAGACCTTGTTTCTGAAGGCTAGGGTTTGAAAATAGAAAGCCTTGGGGAAAACTTATATGTAGGGGAATTTTTGGTACAGGGAAGGGCTAAGAATTTATACTAGTTCTTTTGATGAATTTCTTTGGTTCAATATGGGCCACCCAATCCTCGCTGCTATTGGGATAAAAAGATAGTTTGGTTATGGATTGTTCCCCAAATCGCTTGGTGAAAGCAGAGGCTCTATACTAAGACATTAGGAGATAAAACAGTCTTTGAGTGCTTTAATCTTAAGCCTCAGGGATAATTAATATCAGAGGGTGGTGTATCAGGTGATAATTAGTTGCTTTGAATTTTCTGAAAGTGCATTTGTGGAAACCATTTATGTTTAGAAGAAAGTAGGCTTTGTGTGACCTCACATCCAGACCATAGGCTTTAAGTGGCTAATAATATGGCCCAGTGGTTGTTGGGAAGAGATCAGGCATATAGAGATGAGAAGATTCCAGCCTCCCTGTGCTATTGATTAGATAAGACCCATCTCTGCACCAACATCCCTCTGTCACAGGTTATGAAAAGGAGAATAAAAATCTAGGATGTGCTGGACCTGTGGACAAGGGATGATAGCAAAATAGAGGTGTCACAAACTGAACTTTTTCTAATTAATGCACATGGGATCCCTGCATATCAAAATTCAGACTTTGAAAACTGATCAGTTAAGGTGAAGAATCAAAAATTGCCCATACCACAGAAAGGTTCATCTATATTTTACAAAAAGACACAATAAAACTTTTGTTAAAGCTCCATAAGCAATTGTACATGTAATAAATCTCACTAACTGTTTGAACTGAGTTGAGCATTTTTGAAATTACAGTATAAGTCAGTGGAATATATGTATTGAAAAGAACATTGTCCTTGAGGTAAAAAGACCAGAATTCACTTTCTGACTCCAAAACTTAATAGCTGCTAGAGCAACTGACTTATTTAAACTTTAGACTTCAGTTTCCTTTTCTAAAAAAGAGGGACTAATATTATTAACTTCTATAGTACCCACCAATTCTAATATACCATGATTCCACGAAAAGGAATTCCATTTACTAATACGTGACTTGGCTTCCTAAGAACACATCTATTGTATAAAGTAAGACATGGCTATAGGAAATTGTGGTGTCGGGCTTGTAGCTTTTGTTGCCCTTTCTTGCTTTCTCTATGACAAGGAGAATGACACGGAGAAGGACAGAAGAGTCGGTGGGGATAGGGGAAGGGGAAAGGCAAGATATGGGTGTGGGATGTTGCTTATGCTGTCAGATTGGGTTGGTGGGGCAGTTGATTTTACTGAACATTTTTTCTGCCTATTTCTACAAAAATATGCTTGCTGGTTAGAGAAAAAAAAAGAGACATGTTAAATGCAGGTAATATTTTTAAAAGATATAAATAAAAATAGAATAAACCTTTTAAAAAGTTAAGATATTTTAGGAAAATAAGGAATAAGGGGCTTAATATGTGCTATGTGGGGACTTGTGGCACTAAAAAACACCCCTGTCCTGGTTTGTGTGGTCCCTCCCATAAGTCCCATAGAAGCAGGAGGAAACTGTACTATTGCCAGGAAACAAGTAATAGTAACACTTAATGTCTATTATACAGTACTTTACAGTTTATAAATGGACTTTCCATTCATCCTTTCATTTGAGCCTTTCTGTACCTACTGATTCGGAAGACCATATAGGGATTATTGTCCCTGTTTTTCTTTTAAGGAAACTGAGGCTCTACAAGACTGGGTGATTTGTCCAAATTTGATGAATCTAGAATTTTAAACAGCACTCATGTCCCTGATTTTTGTTTATTTTTGGTAGTTGAATCAATTTTTTTTATTTCATTGACTAGGGACAGACCTAGCTCTGAAGTCAAAAAGATGCATTTACAGGGTGAGTTGATATGGACAATGGGCTTTTTTGCTCAGGAGAGAGGCTTTGAGTTTGGTGGATGGGTAATGGAGTGACTCATGGCATTGTCCTAACCTGCCAGCCTGGAGAAAGCTATGGAATGAATGCTCACACCTCTGGTTCCCATCTCAGCTGTTTACTGCTCTGTTCCCTTAGTGGGAGTGCCTGGGCTGTGCTTTATAGACTGGTTTGATTCAGGAGTCATTGTGCCCAATTGTTAGTTAATGAATCCCTTTGCCTGGTACTGGGGACAGCATCTGTTCTTTTCTTCCATAGCCTTTTGAAGACTTTCCCCAGGAGTATCTCTTCCTTTTCTTTGGGGTCAATTCTTTCCTCCCTGGCAAATCCAGTAGCTTCCCTTTGTCCCAACGTGTAGATACAGCTCAATGTGCTGGTGGTTTGGCCTTTAGAAGCTGTGATATAACAGTGGCTCCATTGTCTTTTCCAGGCTGAAGTGTCACCATGGCTGAGAAGTGAAAAGGACTAAGGGTTGGGAAGAGGGAGGACACACAGGGAATTAAGGTGTCAGGAATTTGGGGGTTGGGTGGAGAGAGGACAAAAAAGCTCTCTCATCCTTTTCTGCTCTTATTATTCAGCTAGCTGATATCAATAGACATTTGCTTGGTTTAAAGACTTAAGGAAAATAAAGATGGAAAGGACATTTTTTCCCCCCACAGGACTCGAAGAAAATAGCATGATGCAATAGGAAGAAAATTTAATTTGGAGTAGGTAGACTTTTGCCCCAAAATCCCACTTTTGCCATTTACCCAATACCACATGAGTATTCTTCCTGTCTTCCCAAAAAGAGGGGGATGGAGAAGGGTGGTCAACAACTTTTTCTATGCATTCCTATATTCTCTATGTTCCTTGACCAGAAACCTGGCCAGATTCCATAAGGTCACCAAGAAGAATCTCTTTGAAGCTATTGAGTAGCTTATCTAGTGAGTGAGGAAGGGGAGCTATGTCTTTGGGAAAGTCAGTTAACTCTCTGGCTCTTAGTTCCCTCATCTGTAAAATGAAGGAATTGGACTACATGGACTCTAAAACCTCTTTCATTTCTAAACCAATGATCCTGTGATTCCATATCTAATGTTACAGTAAGTCATAATACAGCAAGATATGACAGGCCAAGAGGTGGATGAGGATATCTTAAGGTAGGGGTAAAATGAGCAAAGGAACAACAATAATAATGGTGGTGATAATAGTAACTTAAGGTTATATAGTACTTTAAAATTTGCAAAGTACTTTACCTTTATCTCTCTTGATCTCACTACAATTCTGGGAGGTACATACTGTTATTATTCCCATTTTACAGATGAGGAAACAGACTGAGAGATAAAGTAAATTGCATAGTCTAGTAAGAATGTAAGGCAGAAGTTAAATTCAGATTTTTCTGCCTCTTAAGTTTAATAGCAGGGGCAGCTAGGTGGCGCAGTGGATAGAGCACCAGTCTTGAATTCAGGAGGATCCGGGTTCAAATCTAGTCTCAGACACTTCTTAGCTTTGTGATCCTGGGCAAGTCACTTAACCCCAGCCTCGGGGGGGGGGGGGGGGGGGGGAGGAGTTTAATACCCTGTCCACTACAATGGTATTTTTGGGAAGATTCATCTAACAAGTTGGGATTGGAATAGACAAGAAGAAAAACAGAGATTGTTGCCCTTAGCTTTGTGCTGTTATTCTTTAGGAGAGACAAAAACAGCCTGTCCCTAGTAGGTACTTAATAAATGCATATTAATTGATTGATCCAGGCCTTTAGGAAGTCTACTCTGATTTGTAAGAGTTTCTAAAGGCTGAGCATTCTAGATACCTCTTCTGTGGAAGCATTCATTTTGGTCTGTTCCCTTTCCTGAGGGTTTAATTCAACAAACATTGTTAAGCACTTACTGTGTATCAGGAAGCTAAAAGGAAAGGGGGCTGTTAATCTGTATGTAGAATCAAAACTAGAGCTGCTGATGGAAAATGGAGAGTTATCTGGATAATTCTGATTCCAGCTCTCTAGAAAGGGAAATCTTGCTAGTCCTCTGTCACAAGGAAAAAGGGAACTAGGGGTGCTGAATATCAAAAACTGAGTCAGTCTTCATAGTGATGAGATTCCAGGTGATCAAGCATCTCTGGGGAAGGCATGATGTGTGAACACTAAGTGTGGTCTCACATCATGTTTTATCCCAACCAGGGTCTAAGCTCCATCCCTTCCTACTGTTGTCCATTGGAGTCCGGCTCCATACTCAGCAAAGGGTCATATAATCACAGAATCTCAGAGGTCATTTCTAAGGAAAGAGTCTCCGAATTCATCTAGGCTTAAACTGAACCTCAAAAGACATCCTCTCTAGAACAGATCCAGCAAGAAATCATCTAGTCTTTTGTTCATCATTTCTAGAAATAGGGAACTTATGCCATCCTGAAGCAGTCCATTGAGCTTCGCGCAGCCTTAATTGTTAGGAACTTTTTCATTATAGCAAACCAAAATTTTCCTTTCTTCAACTTCTTCTAGGGATTCCTAGTCTCACCCCTGTGGCAAAGCAACACTGTACCTTACTTAGATATTTGAACAGAGCCAATACATCTCCCATTGAGCTTCTTCTTGGCTGAAAAGCCCCCCATAAGAAATGATCTCCATTCTTATCTTCTCAATAGGTTATGGGTTTTATTTTTCTTTTCTTTTTAAAATTTTTTATTTTTTTTTTAAATTTATGAAATAAAATAAGAATTTCTATAACATAGTAGAATTTTTTTTAAAAAGATGATTGCACATAAAAATGCAAATCTATCAAATACAATTTACTGTTCCTTTTAAATATATAACAAAGTTTTCATGTAACTTTTTTCTTCCCTTCCTCCACCCTTCTACCCTAGAGATGGTTACCATTAGACACAAATATGTTTATTTATGTAAATTCATTCTATACTTTATTTATCATTTTTTTTCCTCAGGAAGCAGATAGCATTTCCATAGGTCCTTAGCAGTTAACTTGAGTTTTTATAATAGTTAAAATTATTTAGTTGTCCAGAGTTGTTCTTAAAACAATATTGCCGTTACTGTATACAATAATCTATTAACAGATTTAAAGTTGGAGGAATCATTAGATGCCATTTAGTCTTAATTCTTTAGTTTTACTAAGGAGGAAATAAGAGTTAAGACTTGCCTAGAATGACATAGGTAATAAATGGCAGAACCAGAATTTGAACCCATTTCCCATTTTCTCAGTTGGCAATGAACTTCTTGACAGCTATAGAACTTGAATAAATGAAGACCCTTAACAGAAGTTAAATCTTTAGTTAACAATCCATCCTTCTGAAATAGTCCATTGAGTTTCAAACAGCCTTAATTGTTATGAAGTTTTTCCTTAAAGCCAGCCAAAATTTGCTTTAACTTGCCCTAGGTCAAATGAAGAATTAAGTATGATGGGCAGAAATGAAACCTGAACCTGTTGATTGCCACTCCAGTACTCTTTTTGTGAACTTGAAGATGTACCTGATAAATCATGGTCATCTTACTCTTGTTGTATTAGAATAATAAAGGACTATAATGATAACAGTATCGACAAATAGATTTAGTACATTAGTGGCCCATCTGAACCAGTCCTCTTATTTTATTTATAAAGAATCTGAGGCCTGGAGAGGAATTTGGGGAGATGGGATATACCCAAGGTCATCAAGAATTAAGTGATACAACTAAGAAGAGATAGGGAAGTTTTTTTGTCCATTCCCACTCAACTTTCATCTTAAAACTTGCAACTCTGCCTTCTTTTTTGAAGACTAATAATAATTCCTATAATGAGGATTATAACTACCCTAGTTATCTGTATGTACAGGGAGAGTGGCTAACCTATAATATTTGGAAAACTAAAAACTGAGGCTGGAGATTCTGGGAAGTCTAATTGTATTCAGGATATATTTAACCTGTGTGTGTGGGACTGAATACTTAGACCAAGGAAGAGGCCATCTTGGCTCCTAGCCCTGGGCTGGGGGGAGGGGGCGCGTTGGTATCTGTATCACTGAAAAATTTACAGTCTAGCTAGCCATGAGTGGTGACTGACATGAGACTAGGAGAAGATACATTTGCAGAGAACAGAAATTTCTCTCCAGACTACTTCCCAGGCCCCTCCTTGTTTGTTCTCCCCCCAGCCCAGATACTTAGATGCACCTGATACCTGATTTAGCTGGGAACAGAACCTTGTTCCCACAGTGGCTGGTCCAGCCATAGACCTCTACTCTCCTCCTAGACCTCTACCCTCAAGTGGTAGGAAGAGAGCTGGAGGGGAGGGACCTAACCATTGTTCCCTAACAGAAAGTGGGGGTAAGCCTAAGACTTGCTCTGGGGATAATAATGGATGTCTTTGTCATAAGGTTGTTTCAAGGAATTCACTGTAAAAATGTGTAACTGATATTGTTATTATACATCTCATGGCTATTGTGAAGTGACATCATTTTGGAAATATTATCATACATCAATATAAATATGTCAAGGAAAAGCCCAGAAAACCTTGTTTCTGGTCCTGTATGTACTATCTCCTCCCCAGAGATAACTTGGGCATAGTGCTTTCCTTCTCTGTGCCTGTCTTTCCTAGACCTCCGTTTCTTCCTCTTTCCAAGGAAGGGTTAAATCAAGTGGCCCCTAAGATAGGTCCCTTCTAGATCCCATGTTCCTTTTATGTTTTCCCCAGCTTTGGTCCTTAAAGCCACTAGAATTGGGCTGGCATTGTCAGTTCCTTGCCTCTGGCATGATCTGAGATGAGAACTTTCCCACAGAAAGGTCAAAGTATTGTGAACATGAGTGTCAGAACTAGGAACAAACAGGAAGAGGAGAAAGGGAAGTGGGGGGGGGAGAGGAAAAGAGAAGAAGGGGAAGGGAGAATAAGAAAAAGGCAGTGGAAGGGGCAAAGGGAAGGAGAGAGCATCCTGTGCTGGCCTAGGGAAGGCCCCTGTGCTGCCTGACTGGGAAGCTTCCAGGATCTCACTGTTTACCAGCTCCACATTTTCAAGACTAAAAGTGTTTGGCTGTGAGGTGGGAGTGGTTATGATGAAAGCATTTTATTCCCCTTAAAGTACCATGTAAGTTTGAGGTCTTAGTATTCTTCTTTTCCTTGCTGAGGATGACAGGTTCTGAAGAAAGAAAATAGCATAACAGAGGAGGAGAAGGAGGAAGTAGCTGCTTCTAGCTCTTCACTTTGGGCCTGCCTATGGGAGATGAGCAGTGGGTGTTTCTATGCTTCAAAGGGTTAATGATTAAGGAGGGCTTGCCTCCAAGGGAATAGGGGATGGCACTAAGGCCTCTAACTAGGGGGAGGGAGGAAGGGGAGACCTCTACAAGCAGCAATGAGACAGGTCCCACCAGGCCTCTGCCTGATCTAGCCCAGTGACTCACACAACTTGAAAGGCTCCTGGGCCATGGGGCTGCCTGGGAGAGTTTGGCCCAGGCAGGCCCGGGTGAGGAGATGCCAAGCACTATTGAAGAGATCTTTGGGGTATAGGAAAATAGTGTGAAGAAACTTGCCCCACCCCAAATAATGCAAGTCCTCCCCTGTCCCTTACCCTCAAAACCACATAATACTGTGTATTTTTATTTTTCCTACCTTCCATCCAGAACCACTGCTTCCTAACCTGTTTTTCTCTATAATAACATAATTCATGTTGCTATAGTGCTTTGCAGTTTATATGGCGTTTCTTTAAGCTCAACAAAGTCTATTGTTTTGAATAATATACCCCCAAAAAACCTTCAGAACCTTACTTTCCCGATTGGTAAAATGAAGATCATAGCATCTACTTCACAAAGTTGTGAGGGTCAAATGAGATAACTACTATACATGTTTCATAAATATTGTTATTATATATTGGATTGCTTGCCATAGTGTGGGGCGGATAAGAAGGAGAAACAATTTGGGACACAAGGTTTTACAAGAGTGAATGTTGAAAACTATACCTATGTTCTGAAAATAAAGAGTTTTTTTTTTTAAATAAATAAATATTTCCATTATGGCAGTGGGTAAAGGATCCAGGGAAAATTTATGAAAAACATTGGAATCAATTACTAAAGGAGATTATGGAAATTCCTTTCCCCATGTGTGCCCTTCTTTAAAGGTAGGGAGATGGGCCTGTTGAATTCTAAAAGTCTGACTCCACCTCTATATGTATACAGGATAACTAACTGTGGTAATGATAGGAAAGTTGAAAGTTCCCCAGAGTCTGAAAAGGGAGGTAACTAACCCATTTCTGACCAGAATTTGCCAGTGGGTGAAAGAATGAAATATGTGCTGAATTGAAGCTTTTGGCATCAAACATATAATTCTATTTAGTTGACTTGAAAAGGGTTAGTGTTCCTTGTCCTGAGAATCAGTGTCCATCTCTAAGGGACTTGGCCTTCTAGCATTTAAGCTGTCAGATTATATTTATCTAGAGCTTTAGTGGGATAGAATTTTTCTCCCCTCCTACTTTACCCATTTCTGGATCTGAAGCATAGTGTGTCCAGACCTTCACAACAGCCATAGGTCTTGTGGAAGCCAAGAATTTGCTACTTTTGTTTAAAACTTGTTGGCCTTTCTGATATGAAATGTTCCTTAAAGGCCAGGTCCCTCCAGCCCTGTTTAGATTGAGATTGCACACCAGGCACACACATTAGATATAAGATCTGAGAACTACTAGGTGCAACAGTGCCTCTATGCTCCAAATTTGCCCTCTCCACCATGGCCCTGTGGCCCAGACCAGCTTCGTCTGATAATTGGTATTCATCAGTATGGGAAGATGATTTGTTCTGCCAGATTCTAGGTCTTCAAGATGATAGGATCAAATAAGAGAACAGGAGAAATAAGTCAAACAAATTTGGCCCCAGAAATAATAGATTGCACCAAGGGAAGTGAGAGTTGCATGAAGATGAAAGAATTTGGATAGAGTTGGGCCATCAGACTTTTATCAATAATGGCTTCATTCCTTTTGTGTCTCAGAACTCTTTCCCATTCATTTCCTCATTTGATCCTCTTCCCCATTTTGGCATGATAGACAGAGCAGACTATCCTCCTCATTATATATATAAGGAAGGTCATGTCTCTCCCTGAGCCAGGATCACAAAGCAGATTCAGGACACAGTTCTCTATCCACTACTCCATCCATAGCTGCCTCTTGTTCTGTACTTAGCATATCTTTTGTGCTTTATTCATATTTGAGAATGAATGAGTCAATCAGTTAGTTTCATCTGGGCCTTGGAGTCTGAGTTAAGGTATTAGTCAGTAAGCAGAGATGAGATAAAGGCCTTCCAAAACAAAGGTGCAACAATAGGGAAGACCACATGATAGCAAGTAGTCTCATTCCTAGACGGGAATGTATTTTGGATTAAACTGATGAATATGACATTATCTGTGCTTTTGAGTATTCTCCTATAAAAAGAGGATGCATTCCAAGAGGGCAGTACTCGGCACACTCAGTACTTAGTAAATGTTTATTTAAATGTATGAACCTGCCCAGAAAAATGCCTGGAAATGGGGATTTCCAAGCATCCTGCCTGCCTTCTGCTTAAAATAATCCAGACAGTTGTTTGTCAGTCTCATTCTTGGGAATTTTTCTGGCCTATTTACAGAACCTTTCTGAGTATCTACATTGCCAGTGAGTAATTGTACTAGCTCTCTGGAGGATCTCAGGCCTTGATCTTAGTGCAGGAGGCAGGAGAGCCACCAGGAGAATGGTCAGAGATGGAATGTCTCATTTCCAGTTCTCTCAGCCCTTAAATACCTCAGAATGATTACATCATTACAGAACACTAAGTATGTGTGAACTAGAGAACCATTCCATCACCATGTTAAGTACTGAGTATATAAGTTTACTAGAGAACTATCAGTCACACTGAGTTAACACCTTGTTGTAAGTATCTTTGCTTCAAGTATCCTTTTCTCAGCGTTCCCCAATATCTGTGGTCCTCTACAAGTAATAGCATACTCAAAGCAAAGCTAAGAATTGAATCTCAGAGCTAGAAGAGGCCTCACTGGTCATCTGACCCAAAGGCAACAAACTTTCGAGATGCCAACCAGATTAAAATGTATTTGGGGGATGTATAACAAAATCAATGAAACTATAACACAATATAGATAATGTGAATTTGTGGTTTTCTAATTTAATATGATGCCTGTAGGGATTTCTTTGAGTTGGATATCACTTATGTAAACTAACTGGCTAGATTTTTAGATAAGAAAATTTAGGCTTGGAGAATTTTGATGGCTTATACAAGGTGACACTAGTAAGCAGCAGAAATTTTTACCTGGGTCCTCTCATTCCAAATCAGTTCTCGTTCCACTATCATGCTTTCTGCAGGATCACATAGTCAGTTGGTAACAGGGTCAAACCTAGAAAACAAAAGTTTCTTATATCTTTCTTAAATTATGCCTTGCCTGTTGAAGCTTGGCTTCACATCTTCTAAGAAGGGGCTTCTTGTTTTCCCAGGATCAACCATAGATTCCCCTTATGTCTTCCTCCTCAGAAAGTTCTTTCTATTTCCCCAGAAAAGCCAGAGTTGGACGAGATGACCATGGAGAGGGTGCTAGAGGAGCTGGAGACTCTGTGCCACCAGAACATGAACATGGCTATCGAGACAGAGGAAGGACTGGGCATTGAGTATGATGAGGATGTCGTGTGTGACGTGTGCCGCTCACCAGAGGGCGAGGACGGCAACGAGATGGTGTTCTGTGACAAATGCAATGTGTGTGTTCATCAGGTGAGGCACAGCTGGGCCGGGCTGGGCTCTGGACCCCGTGACAAAGAATGAACATCACTTAGTGAAATCGTGAGGAGGGGGAAGGTGGGGATTGGTGTAAACATCGAGGAAGCCTCAGACCATGAGACTGACTGGGTGAGAGAGAAATGTGTGTTGGATTATGCCTGTAAATGACAAAAAGTGTGAGCCTTTAAATCTGCTTGTGAAACTCCTGTGTGAGAGAAAGAGACTGAGAAAGAATGTGAAAAAGAAGTTTGTGTGAGAAAGAGGTTTTGGGTAGTGCCTGTGTGTCAGACTGTGCTCAAGGGTGAGAACATGTGAAAGTGTGTGTGTTTGGGAATGGAACCGTGATGATCTGAAACCTCTCATCTGAAATTGAACCCTTCTTAGGAGACCTACTTTTTGAGCCCTCCCCAGGTTGTTTCTGCCTTCCTCACCTAGAATCTTTCCTGTCCTCATCACCCCCTGCCCCAGAGAACCAGGTTATAGAGAACGCATTGGAACATTGGACCCCATAAAGTAACCTCTCACTTGAAGGGAATACCTAGGTATCCCTCTTCAGGACATTGGAGTGAAGTGGTCCATGGCGCACTTGATGAACCAGGTCTCTCATTCCTATAGCAGAAGCCTTAGTGGAGCTACCTTGGACCAATCACTCCTAGGGTATTTCAGGCTGAGTACGAGAGCTGCATGGGGCTTGATGACTGACCTTGTGCTCTCCTCTTCAATCCCATGGGGGTGCAGGCCTGCTATGGAATCCTCAAAGTCCCCACGGGAAGCTGGCTTTGCCGGACCTGTGCCCTGGGTGTCCAACCCAGATGTCTGCTCTGCCCCAAAAGAGGAGGAGCCCTCAAACCAACACGAAGCGGGACCAAATGGGTGCATGTCAGCTGTGCCTTGTGGATACCTGAGGTGAGTAAAATTATACATCAAATCCCTTTGTTAAGAGACCATTGAGATCAGCCAGAGAAGTAGTCAGAAAAAGAAATTGGGCAATGCACTGCCCTGAGTGGAAAAGAAAAGATTTCTTTTCTGAAAGAATAGTTCTTTTCTTTTGTGTTTTGAAGCACAGTCTTGTCCAGGCCAGAGAGAGCAACCTTCACTGAACCTTCATTCCCATGCTGGGTTCTCTGTGTTGGTTGGAAGGAAAGAGTGCTAGGGGAATAAGAGAAAGTAGGAAACACAAAGGGTGCCGGGGACCTGAGCGTGGGACCTGACTCTACAGCTAACTATGATCTTAGAAGAATTTTGCTTTCTTTTCCATGTTGGTGTATTCCCAGTAACCAGCACAATGCTTGGTGCATAATACACCCTTAATATTGGTTTCAATTGATTGAACTGAATTACCTATAGAGTCTTTTTCTTTAAAATAAAGAATTAAAACTTTGTTAAACACTTTCTTTGGACAGTAAGACAAAGGTTTTTGAAGATACAGATCTCTTCCTATGAGGGACATATAATTTAGGAGGCAGTGCAGTAGACAAAACACAGCCCCTGGAATCAGGAGGACCTGAGTTAAAATCCAGCCTCAGACACTGACTAGTTGGTGTGACCGTAGGCAAGTTATTTAGCCTTATTTTGCCTCAGTTTTCTCATCTGTAAAATGAAGGAAATGAAAAACCACTCTAGTGTCTGCCAAAAAACCTCCCAGTGAGGTCACAGACAGTCAAACGCAACTGAATTGACTGAATGACAGGAACAAGCAACAGGAGGAAATGTGGTGTTGTGGGGTTCAGGATTCAGGGGTCAGACTTAATCCCTGTGTGATCTCTCTGGCTCAGCTTCTCATCAATAAATTGAGGAGTTTAACCTCTCAAACCCCTGCTAGATCAAAACCTATGGTCATAGAGTCATTGGTTTGCCAGTAGCTTCTTGTAATCTTTTTTTTTTTTTTAATTAAAGCTTTTTATTTTCAAAACATGCACAGTTTCTGACATTCATCCTTGCAAAACCTTGTGTTCCAAATTTTTTTCTCCCTTCCTTCTCTCCCACCACCTCCCCTAAACAACAAGTAATCCAATATATATTAAACATATGCAATTCTTCTATATATATTTCTATATTTATCATTCTGCACAAGAAAAATCAGATTAAAAAGGGGAAAAATGAGAAAGAAAACAAAATGCAAGCAAACAACAAAACAGGTGAACATTCTATATTATGATCCACATTGAGTCCCCACAATTCTCTCTCTGGTGCAGATGGCTTTCTCCATCACCAGACTATTGGAAGTGGCCTGAATCACCTCGTTGTTGAAAAGAACCACGTCCATCATAATCGATAATCATAATCTTGTTGCTGTGTCTTGTCATGCTTTCAGAGCTCTCTTTTCCCTGAGAAGATCTCCTTCAATTCACATTTGCTTGGCTTTCTTTTTACTTAAAGTAAATTTTTATTGATCTTTTTCCATTTCAGTCATTTATTTCCCTTAAACATCCTCTTCATAGGATCTTCCTTTATAACAAAAAAGTTGTAGTTAGGCTAGGCAAATTAAGACTGGGACCCTGTTGCATGTTCCTGATCCTGTTCTGTACCTCTAGACCACAGGAGAAATGCTTCACCTCACTTCCAAGTTTTTCCTAAGCTAATTTTTTTTTTCCTAAGCTAATAAAAATAGAGGAAGAGGTGAATAAAATATAACATGTTTAAGTTAAATATATAATTAAGCTGTCATCGTAGCTTGTAAGATGATATTCAGAATGACACTCCTGTGGGTTCTGTAGGATTCAGAATCAATTTCTTCCCCTCTCTGGCCCTTGGGGATAATCTAGTCCAACCCCTTTCCTTTACATTTTAGGAAAATGAGGCCCCCTCCATCTTTAACAAGTCTTTGATTTAAAGCAAGGATTTTCAGGACAGCTTTTTCACACTTGGGACAAACTGCTCTCTAAACTTTTTCCATCAGAGAGATTAAAAAATTATTCTGGAAACCTCCAAGGGGAAGGAGAATGGGGCAAGGGACAGGGCCAAGAGATTGCAGGCTCTGCCTGGAGCTTTGCTGAATCATGGGTCCATCTATCAGTCTATCCCCTGTCTCCTCTCCCAACACCTTGGGGCCTGGCCTCCCTCCTCCCCTGCCCAGGCTGGTGTCCCGCCTCGCCAGCCCAGCTGCTGATTGGTGGGGACATAGGCTCCTTGGAGTTTGCTGCCTGTTGGCTGTGGGGCTCTGGGAACAGAGTGAAAGTTGAGTAGGGCAAAGGCCAGAGCAGAGATAAGAGTGACAGCCCTTAGGGGTAGGGCTGCTCCTTGGCCCCAAAGCCTCCTATCTCTTTTAAGAAAGATGAAGCTGCACTCTCCTAGGCTGCTGTACCTTATGGAGAGGTAAAGATCCTTCCTGCAATGCTGCCTTTTCTGCTACTCTTCCCCTCCCCCAGCTTAATGGACTAATATAAGTAAGAATAATAACAGTGATAAAATGACAGTAATACCAAGTGTTCTGTCCTACTTAGACAGTGGTCAGAGTCAGAAAGCCTGTGTTCATACAGCCTTTTGATTATTACCTGTGTGAACTTGGTTAATCACAAGCTGGGCCCTGGTTTCCATTTCTTCATCTATGAAGTGGCCTTCAAGGCCCCTTCCAGCACTGAATCTATGGCCCTGAAGTCTCCCTACTTCAATGGTAGTCCCAGCTGGGTTAGAGCTCATAGTTTCATTCAGCGAGCATTTATGAAGTGCCTACTATGTGCAAAGCACATAGGGGTTGAGGATACAGTGTCTTTTTGCAGAACCTATGCATGAAGTCAAAGTTGACCCCTTCGGGCCAAAGTTCTCAGCTCCCAGGTAAATTCTCCATGGTGACCTTCTTAGATGCATCCATTTTTATTTGGAAAGATGATTCTTTTTCCTTCTGAGAGGTAGACAGGCAGCATTGCTGGGCCTTAAGTTCACAAACGTCATAAGCCTAGGCATCTGACAAGCCATGAAAAAACCAGAGGTGATTTTTCATGGATATTTGGAATTAGTCTGTTGGAAGTCTGGGGGGGGGGGGTACGGAGGTATAGTAGCCTAGAAGATTCCCTCCTCCCTTTCCTGAAGTTGTTTTTTTGTTTTTTTGTTTTGTTTTGTTTTGTTTTTTTTAATTAAAGCTTTTTATTTTCAAAATATATGCATGGATAATTTTTCAACATTGACTCTTGCAAAACTTTGTCTTCCAAATTTTCCTCCCTTTCTCCCCACCCCTTCCTCTAGATGGCAAGTAATCCAATATATGTTAAACATGTTAATATATATATATATATGTTAAATACAATGTATATATATTCATACAGTTATTTTGCTGCACAAGAAAAATCAGTTCAAAAAGGAAAACAAAATGCAAGCAAACAAGCCTGAAATCTTGAGATCCTGAATTTTCCCTGTTGCGACCTGTGGGGGACATGGTTATTCCAACAAAGCTGGAAAGGGCAGGATCTACTCTTGATATGAATAGAGGTCCTCTTGCCATCCCTTAAGCTAAATTTATTAACACCTTATTAGATTAAAGGTGATAGGACCACAAGCGACCCCTAGTGGCAAAACAGGAGGAGAAAGTTGAAGATTGGCGGTTGAGTAGAATTAATACTAAGAAGAATCATAATTCTAGTCCTGTCTTACTTCTTCAAGGGGCAGTCTGGAGAACCTAGTATCACAGATATTTAGCTTTTTCTATAGGTCACACAACCCTCCTACTGGTAGCACTCAGCTTTTGTTATTTTTTTAGAATGCATTTTTATGATTGATTTTTGTGTCCATCTACATTTGCCATCATACCCCTCTACCTTCCTTTACCAAAAACATTTTTTATGATAAGAAAAAAAAAGTTTAACAAAATTAAACAACATATAGAAAAGCCTGCTGCTATCAGCAATGTTCCAATAGCCATCCATCCTTTCTTTCTGTCCCCTGTCCCCATTCCTCTCTATTGCTGTAAAAAAGAAGCAAAAGAGCTACCTCCTCATAGCCATTTAGGGTCAGTCTGTTATTTTTCATTTCTTAGCCTTCAACTCTGATTATTTTGTTGTGAGGGGTTTCCCCCATTTACATTGTTGCAGTCATTGTATATATTGTTTTCCTAGTTCTGCTTACTATATTTTCATCTGTTCATATAAGCCTTCCTATCCTTTTCTGCATGCTTTATAGGTTTTTAGGGCATATCGTGTTCACATGTTACAATTTATTTAGTCATTCCTAGTGGATGGACATCTACTGTTTTTCCAGTTCTTTAAGTGCTGCTTATATATATATATATATATATATAACATATATAGCTGTAACTATATAAGTTTTTATGGGGTTTTTCTTTTTGGCATTGCCCTTTTTGTGGTATGTTAGAGGCCTGACTGACATCTCTAAATCAAAAGATGTAGACATTTTTATTCATACTCTTTGAATAATTCTAGATTGTTTTCCAGAATGGTTGGACCACTTTATAGCTCTACCAACTATATCAGTGTGCCCATCTTTTCCCCGACTTTTCCACAACCACCATTCCCTTCCTGGCCAGTTTACTCAGTGTTTATTATTAAATATTTCCCGTACCCAGAAGATGCTGCAGAGGAGGCACTGAGCCTACAGAGAATTGTTCATAATGTCAGCTTTCTAGGGATAAGGACCAGATTAGGCACAAGACCTGGCAAGTTCTAGGAGTCCAGCCTTTTTTGTTGTTGAGGGTGACTCCAGAGCTTCTGTTTAGAATGAATCACTCCCAAGACACAAATCTGATCCAGTTCCTATACTATTCTCCTCACTCCCAGTCTCTCTTTCCTGTCCAGTCCATCCTTTATATAACTACTAAGATAAATCTTGCTGAGAGGAAGGTCTACCCATGTCCCTCCCCAGTTCTCTATTGCTTCTGTGCAGCATCTGGCCCATTTTGCTCATGAGACATACTTCAATCCCTTAAACACTTGTTGAATTGAATAGAAATGGAGAGAAGTAGTGTTCAATGAACAGAAACTATAGTCTATTTGACTTAAGGATATGGACTGTAGAATTCTTGGCTGTTTTCCACATTTCTTAATATTTCAGTTCTTCAGTGGTATTGGGTCTGTAGTGAAATAAGAGGAAGCTCCAAGTCAGGTAATGCTTTCCCTGACAACTTTTATGCTACCAGAAGTAGCCCCTGTTGTTTCATTTAAAAATCCCATATCTTGGGGCATGTCAGCTGACATGTTTTGCCTTCTTTCAAGAGACCAGTTTATATATTTATATAAGACAAAGACTCCCAAGAGAATATTCATATTCAGAATTCTCACTGTTCCCAGTGGCTGTTGGCTTGAGGAAAAAATATGTCCATGCTCCTTACCTCCAAGATTTAATGAAGTAGGCATTTTTGCCCTCCTATAGCCTGAAGCTATTCCATAGTCTTTCTTGAGCTTTCCCTTAGAGCAGGACCTGATGTCAGCTACAGCAGAACACAAAAAGAAAAAAAGACATAGATTAACCTCAGGCAGCTTATGGAATAGTCAGGGATACACTGTATTTCCATATGAAGATAGGGTGATGTAACAAAGGAATGATATTATAGCATGGAAATCCCAGGGCTTTACAAAGACCACTGAACCCAGAGTCTAGCTTAGTTCCTACTGTCTTACTGTTACAGGAAAATTCAACACATCTACAGTCAACATTAGAACAAAGCGAAAACTTAATATAGCAAAAAATGGTGTAACAAGAGATGGGCTGTGGGATGGCAACAGGATTCTTATCTGGCAGGGGTTGACCAGAGGGACACTTCTTAGAAGTGAGTTTTGGTGTAAGTAAGCAATACAAGAAAAGTGGGCTTGCTTTACCCATGATATCAAACTCTTTTGTCTGTGTTATGCCTAGGTCAGCATTGGATGCCCAGAGAAAATGGAACCAATTACCAAGATCTCACATATCCCTGCAAGCCGATGGGCCCTGTCCTGTAGTTTGTGCCGGGAATGTATGGGGACATGTATTCAGGTAAATGCACAATGTTGGCTGCGGGGCCCTGGGAACAGAGTGAAAGTGAAGGCTTTTCCTGCCTTGACTTCCTGGAGGAAAAGGGGCAAGTTGGTGTGGGAATGCAATAGAGCCTGCCAGAGCCATCACTGCACTGTTGGGCAACTAAGAGAAATAAATCAGTCAAAAAGTTTATTAAGTACCTTCTATGTGGACACACAAAGACATAAGTAAAACACTGCCTATCATCCTCAAGGAGCTTATATTTCTACTCTTTATCATAGGACATGGAGGCCTTTGGATAACTCCACAAGCAACAAGAGTAGTAACTGGCATGCCAAGAGCAGGGGAAGCACTTGGGGAAATGCGAAGTTTAGATAAAAAACCATACTTGTTTTTGTGAACTTCATTCTTAGGATCAGAGAATGCAACATATACACAAATTCTTTAATATGTAATAAATATTATTGTACCCATCATACAATATTATGCAATATTGCATGATCAGGGCTTTAAGGATGTACAAAGCAAAGGCCTCACCAAGTGCCACCTGTGTGTCCCATTTTATGCTCTACTGCATTATTGGGAAGACAACAAAGAGACCACCTAGATCCTGTAGTCAAGAGCTCCCGATATGGTTGGAGAGACGGGATATCCATATAACAAGTATATGATCTGACTCCCTGCAAAGCCATGAACCAAGTCATGGGCCTCTGTTTTCCCCTTGGTTGGACAGAGTCATCTCTAATATCCCTGCCCTTCTCCGGTGTGGCTGCCCAGTTGTGGTTCAGACAGAAGAGAGCCCCAGTGCAGGCTGGGCTGTCAGAGAAGACTTAGCGAAGAGGCAAAATGAGAACTTGGATGTGAAGGGGAGGCAGAATTTGAAGGGCCAGGGGAGGGAGGGAGGGAGGGAATATTTCAAGGCTTGGGAAATAATGAGTACGAAAGAGAATAAATTGGCAGGCCTGGATGATTATTCCAAGCTGGAACTTATTAGGGAAAATTCAGTTCAATTTAATAGATACATGTTAATCATTCACTGTGTGGGTAGTCATGTGCTTGGTGTTACAGGAGATAGAAAACTGAGATAAGGCACGGCCCCTGACTTCCGAGAGCTCACAGTCTGATTATGGAATAAGGCACACAAACATCATACGTAACATTGAATGAATGGACAATTAATAAAATACAAGCAAAGCAATTATTTCTATGGGAATCAAGGAAGACTTTCCAGAAGGGATGATATTCAAGTAGGATTTTAAAGGAAAGAATCACAATAGGTAAATATGAATAAGAACATTCCCAGCATAAGAAACAGTATAGGTGGCATCACAGGAAAAGCAGAGGAATGGAGAAAATAGTACATTGAGCTAGAGCATAGAGTTTGTGGAGAGGATTAATACCAGTGAGAAGCCAGGTTATGGAGAGCCTTGAATCCCAGGCAATGAACAGTAGGGATCCCCTGAAGATATTTGAGCAAAGGAATGGTACAACCACATCTGCTCTAAAGAAAAGTTAATCTTGCAGTGATCTGAAGGATGGATCAGAGGCAGGAAGGCATATTGAGGGACTGTTTAAGAGCCTTACACAAGGGTAATGGCAATGGAAATAATCGGTGTTGTGGACATGTAAGAACCCATAACTGACTTCCTATGAGAGGTGAGCAAATCATCAAATACTCATGATTGTTATTGATATATTATGATTAATGTTATTATTCTTAGCAACAAGAAGTTTGCTAATCATAGAAGGAAAGAGCAACTCCTAAAACATCTGCTAAACAGTCCTGGGCCAAGTTCAAATGCTGGGCCAAACGCAGAATAATTAATGAGTTCACATTTACATGGTACTTTAAATTTTGCAAAGCCCTTCATATCTCTTACCTTATTTGATCCTTATTAACAATTCTATGAGGTAGGTTATGGACAGTAATATTACTTATTGTTTTTAGTTTTGTTTTGGAAGCAATGGAGTTAAATGATTTATCCAGTGTCACATGACTAATAAGTGTCTAAGGCCCGGTTTGAACTGGGATCCTCCTGATTCCAGGGTCCACCTCACTGTCTCCTGGTAATATTACAGGTTAATCTTAATTTTTAATATTATCCCATTTTAAGAAGAAGAAACAAATTCAGAGGCTCTATCTTTTCTAAGTTACTGTATGAGGCAAGAGTCATTACCCGGGCTTCTGAATCCAAGTCTGATGCTCAGTCCACTCTGTACATGGCCTTTTCTTGAATATAGTAAGCCAGCTAAAACAATCTCTACCAGAATTTTCCAAAGCCATAGAAATCATCAAGTTGAATTGACATGGAAGGATTTGACCCAAAACTGTGGCAGATACATTGCCAGATAACAAGAGCTCTTCCCAGCTGACCTTTCCAAAAAAGGGCATCATTCAGCATGTGTTTGCCGAACATGCCCTGTGCCCAGCCTTTTGGAGAAGACAAAGGTCAGGAAAATCTAGACGCTGCTTTCAGGAGTTCTTTCCACTGGGCAATACTGCCTCCCGTGGAACACAAGGTAGATTCCTTGCCACAAACTCTAGATCATGTGGGTTGGAACAGGAAAGGGAGGAGAAGAACAAATAGGACTCAGGATAGATTCCTTCTGCCCCTCTGAGCCTCATGCTTTTCCATCTTTAAAATGAAACCCAAACGGTCCATTCGTTCATGTCACAAACGTCAGACTAGGTGCTGAGGATACAAAAACTCGGCTAAACAGTTTCTGGTGTACAAGAGTTTACGTTGTCTTAGGGCCGAAACGTTGTGAGCACAGATAAGTAAGGAGAAGATATATGCATTTATAATTGCATATGTGTAATTCTGAAACAGAGGGAGGTGACAATATTGGGAGGAAGAGAATATTAAGAGGCCTCCAGAGACAACACTTGACCTGAGCCTTGAATCCAGCTTCTTGTTCTCAGAGACAGAGATGAGGAAAAGTGCAGTCCAGTTTTGACTTTCTCTGGTTTTGTGCCCCGGAGTAACTGTGTTTGAACCAAACAGGCAAAGTCATGGTGGTGAGGCAACGGATAGGATTTGCTCATAGCCAACTTGGGTTTTCCCAGAAGCTTTTGCTAACTAGCAGGTGCCTTGTTAGTTGAACTCGCTTTGGGCTTTTTTATTTGCCAGCAGTTAGTAGTAACAACTATGTCACTTGCCATCTGACAGAAGAGAAACTCAGCCTGAGTGGAGTTCCCTTTGGAGTCTCTTCAAGGTAGCATGGTAGCATTTTACTTCAGGACACTGACTTGTGGAGCCTTGTGTAAGGGAAGGAACGTTGGACTTGGTCAAGAAGGACTTTAGTTTTCATTGGGGAGACAAGAGGTGGCAATTTTACTATCCTCTCTTTATGGATGAGAAGACTGAGGAAACTTTAGTTGTCATCCCAGGCTTATCATCAGCTATGGAGACATCGGGATGCTTTAGAAACAGCAGGTTTAAACTCTACTTGTCTTAATTTCTTCCAATCTTAGCATCCTGGGTAATAGAATTGAACCAGATGATGTCTGAGATCCCTTACAGCTGTAAATCCATGATTCTGTGATTGTTACACTTGTGCAGAAAGAGCCTAGGAAAATTTGTTAATTAAAGAAATAAGAAGTCCAAAATACATTTTTGCCCTTCTCTGTAGTTTTGCTTTTAATTGTGATTATAGGGCATCCACAACTGCAAATGACTCAAACCTTTCTAAATCCCTCATGACTTTTGTACATAGGCAACATTTATGGTGAAAAGGAAGGAGGATGGAGCCTTCAGATAAAAACAGAGCTTTTAATACTGTGTTGATGCAGGGGAAAAAAAATTGTGACTGTGTGCTTTTTATGAGCCAAGCTTGTTTGGGTAGATTGAGTTTGTTCTTAGGGTCCAGTTCTGTTGTGTCGCATGGAGGCAGTTTAGCTTATCACCACACCATGAAACTTTCCAGTGGTTTAGTTTTAAGCATCCCCAGATGTTCTTGCAGTAGAGACACATTGTCATTCACTGGTTAGCTTACACAATGAAATTACCATTTTGGCTACCAGACAAGAAAACTCAATCAGGCAAACTTATGGCTTGCAAAACCACCCAAAAGAATGGTTCTCTTTGCAAAACTGACTCCTTAAAAGCAGTATTGTGGAAGCCCCATGCTTTTTCTTGCTTGGTGATTTACATATCAAATTGACTCCATTGATGAGCCACATGTCTTTTCCCTTAAGTCTTCCAGATGCTCAAGCTCCAGACTCAAAGTCTAGTCACTTGCTCTCAACACTGTCATCAAGATTCATTTTTAGAGAATCTACCCTGCAAGTGGCAGGAATAAACCACATCCCCAGAATGGAAAAGAGGAAAGTGCATCAGGGAAGAAATTTGGGGAAAGCAAGAAAGTTGGCTTTTTCCATCTATTAGTATTCCAAAATTAGTATTCCCCATAGTGCTTCCCATACCTTCCTCACAACCACCCTGGAAAATAGGAAGTAGGGAAGCCAAGACTCAAATAGAAAAAAGTGATTAACCGAAAGCTCACACAGCTTCTGACCATATCTTACACTGACTCTAAGTGAACTTGCTGGAAGGTCAAGGAGCTGAACTACCTCTTCTCCCCCCCTTCTCCAATGCCACATTGTGTTAGGCTCCCAGGAGAATATAAGGTATCCAGTCAGCTAGAGAAGCGAGCTATACTTTAAACAACTAGACAATAGTGCAGTATATGACAAGGACAGTAGTTCAGAGCCAAGCACAATCCCTGTAAGCAGAGACAGTCATGGAAGTCTTTGGATCTCTGTATTGCTGAGTAAGACTTGATCATCACACAGTCTTGCTGTTTCTGTGTATGATGTTGTCCTGGTTCTGCTCACTTCACTCAGCATCAGTGCATGTAAGTCTTCCCAGGCTTTTCTGAAATCAGCCTGCTCATCATTTCTTATAGAACAATAATATTCCATTACATTCATATACCATAAATTTGTTCAGCTATTCCCCAGCTGATGGGCATCCACTCAGTTTCCAATTCTTTGTCATCACAAAAAGACCTACAAGAAACATTTTTGCACATGTGGGTTCTTTTATAATCTCTTCAGGATACAGGCACAGTATGTATGATCCATTGTTGGATCAAAGGGTATGTACAGTTTGATAGCCTTTTGGGCATTGTTCTCCAGAATGGCTGGATCAGTTCACAACTCCACTAACAATGTATTAGTGTTCCATATATCTTTTTTTGGAAAAAGTGCTGGAGAAGAGATGAGGAAATAAACCTATCTCCTTTTTGTTGGAAACATAGGAAATCAGGTATGATGTGTTACATACAATCAGTCATAGTTGCTATGTTGTATTGTTTTGCTTAATTCTGTTTCAGAAGAAGGTTCACAGGTGAAGAGTATAACATGGAATTACTATGATAAAATAACAAAAGGCATCACTGAAACAATATTTTTAATAAAAAACAATGCCGCTTCAAAAAAAATTGTAGTTCACACATAGCCCTTATTGCTGTGGGCCATGTGTGACAGGAAGGGTGAAGAAACTTAGGGTATTTGGGCCTCTGCAATCTATCGTGAATCTCCTTAGTGAGTGGAATAGCTGTATTCAAAGGTATACCTAATGCCCAGTACAGAGATAAACTATTAAATTTAATCAGAATGGTTTTCCCTATGATCATTTCTTATTTATAGTCAGTAATATGAAAGATTAAATATCCCCCTGTGGCTAGACAACAGATTCCCTCCATGGGACTTCACCAGTTATTCTAGGATATGAGAGAGAGAGAGAGAGAGAGAGAGAGAGAGAGAGAGAGAGAGAGAGAGAGAGAGAGAGAGAGAGAGAGAGAGAGAATCAATCAATATTTATTAAATGTCTTTGTTTCTGTTTAGTCATTTTCAGTCCTGTCTGATTCTTCATGACCCTTTTGGGGATTTTCTTGACAAAGATACTGAAGTGATTTTCCATTTCCTTCCCCATCCCTTTTTACAAATGGGGAAACTGAGGCAAACAAGGTTGAATGATTTGCTCAGAGTCACACAAGTAGTAATTGTCTGAGACTGGATTTGAACTCCAGTCTTTCTGGCTCCATGTCCAGTGTTCTGGCCACCTAGCTGCCAGTAAGTGCCTACTTCTTGCCCAAAACTGCAGAACAGAGTTTATGTAAATAGTCTAGTCCAGCTCCCTTGTTTTACAGAAAGGGACAACGAGCCCCTGAGAGGGGGATTTGCTCAAGACCACACTAGTAAATAGTACAACTGGTCTCTGAACCCAGATCCTCCAACTCTAAACCTGGTAATCTTGTGACATCATCACAGCAGGATGCAGAGAACCTAAATAGCTTGGCAGTTGCTTCTTTTCCTCAAGAGTAACTTTATGTAATTTATTAGATCTGGGATCTTCAGTAATCAGCTCCTTAGAAATGCCTTGTTAGTGTAGCTTAACTGGCCATTAACAGCTGGAATAGGCAGATTTCTTGTGGGCTGTTATTTAAACAGTCACTTTCCACCTAGAGCTCTACACTGACTTTTAATGAATAGAGCTGAGGAGGGAAGGGCTGGCCGCTAAGTTAGAAATGGTCTCCTCGAGCTGGGAAATGGCCTTCCTTGAGGGCCATGGAGGAAGTGGGCTGAAGTTTGGCTGCCACGGTGGACAGAGTGTGAGCAGCCACTCTTCCGTAAGGGGAGGAAAGCTCTACGGCTTTGATGACTTCCCAGCAGAGCCTCAGCTGTTAGCAGGGTTTCACTAAGTGAATTGTGGTCACTTCTGATTTTCAAGAGAACACAGTTAATTTCCTTTCTTTAATTGCCTTTGTGAAAGCAAAAACCAATTAGAATCTGTGCACTTCCATGCAGAAAGCTTCATTGAGGGTTTTAAGGTGATGCTTCAAGGTTGCTTAGGGGCCTTGGTTAGGAGAATTGTATTCTGAAGGAGGCTGATCTGCACACATGCCCAGAGAGAAAATTACTAAAGAGTTTTTATCTGGTGGGCAAGGTCAGCCTGCCTGCACTGACTCCCTACTGTGTGTTGGATTTGTGATTGGAAGATATCTTGCCTTTGGGGGGCTCCCAGTCTGCTTGGGAATATAGGACTCGATATGGTAATTACCTCACCAAACCCACACCCAGCTCTTTGGAAGGAATGGTGGGTTTGGAGTGCAAGGACCCAGGTTCGAATCTCAGTTTTGTAATTTACTGCCTAGATGAGCCTTTATAAATGATCTCATCCCCATAGGAGATATCCAAAATGAGAGGGTGGACAAGTGGATCTTGAAAGTGTCTTCAAACTATAAATAAATCTTACTGTTAGTATAGTATCCTATAAATCTCATGGAACTGAGAATATTATGGCATTAAAACTAACTCAGATTTGTAAGTGCTTCTAGATTTCACATAAGTCAAAGAGCCATGTGATCTGCCAGTAATTAAGAGAAACTTAACTTCTTGAAGTTGATGAGACATTTTAACAACAGGAGTTGTAAAGCAGCTCCCACCATGCACTGGGACAGAACAGTTGGATTCTTTCAATTAAGATCAGTTCTCAAAGTGTCAGGTCAACAAATTGGACCTCCAGGGCCATAAAACAGCCTAATTCCCCCAGCAAAAGTGTGTGTGGCCACTGACTAAGCACCTGGGCAGGCCCAGCTTTATTAATGGTTTGAACCCTCCATTCATCTCCCTTCCCCTGGAGGGGTGTGTGTATGTGTAAATGTATGTATCTCTGAATCTCCAGACCATGTTCTGTTCTTTGGGTAAAAATCAACAAGACCTTTTTCTCTCCTGACAGTGTTCCATGCCATCCTGCATCACTGCGTTCCACGTCACATGCGCCTTTGACCATAACCTGGAGATGAGGACTATATTAGCTGATAATGATGAAGTGAAATTCAAGTCTTTCTGCCTGGAGCATAGCAGTGGGGCTCCTAAGGCCCCTGAGGAGGCCCGAGGAGTAAGGGGAGAGGCTGGCTCTGTGTCTGAGCCTAATGAGGCTGCCTTGGACTTGGAAAAGGTGACCATGAGGAAACAAAAGCTGCAGCAGCTGGAAGAGGCCTTCTATGAGCTTGTGAAACCTGAAGAAGTAGCAGAGAACTTGGACCTTTCTGAAACACTTGTGGATTTTGTCTACCAGTACTGGAAGCTGAAGAGGAAATCTAACTGCAACAAGCCACTCTTGACCCCCAAAACCGATGAGGTGGACAATTTAGCTCAGCAAGAACAGGACATCCTGTACCGGAGGCTCAAGCTGTTCACACACCTTCGGCAGGACCTGGAGCGAGTGAGTACATGTGGCCCCACCTATCCTGGCTCTCTGCCCCAGCCCCCTCTCTCTAGGACCACTGTTGCATCAGCACCAAGAGTGAGAGTGGAGGAAAAGTTGTCACGGTCCAGGGAAACAACTCTTGGCAAAATGATCCTTGGGAACTTCCCATTCTCAGGGCAAAAGCTCCATTCCTGGAAACAGAATTCTTTTTATTTAAAAGATTATGGTGTTTCAAGGTAAAAGGGATTTTAAGAGATTTTCTGATCCAACTCTCTCACTTTGAGGATTAGGAAAAGGAGGGGCTCAGAGACAGAAAGTACCAAGTAAATCATACAAACAGCAAATACTTGTAAGAAATAGTAGAATTCTCATATGTCAGGGCTGGCAAACACTTGGCCCATCATCTAGTCTGCTCCTACCCTACTTCCCCCAACCTCTTGAATTGATTGGTGCTTCTTAGCTGTCTGAGACTTTGCATTGGGTTTCTGAAGCAAATGTAGATAAAGGATTTGGAAGAGTAACGTAGTAGATAGAGTAAGAGTATTGAACATGGAATAAAGAACACCTAAGTTCAAATTCGGCTTCAGTTATTAACTGTGTGATCCTGGGCAAGTTATTTAAAATCTGTCTGCCTTAGTTTCCTTAATTCTGAAGTAATATAAAGATATTGATAGCAATAGTGGGGATAATAACAGCACCCACCTTCCCAAGGTGTTATGATTATCAAATGAGATCTTATCTGTGAATTTGCCTTGTAAATAAAGTGCTATATAAATGCTAGCTAATATTCTTATTCTTTGAATCTGAGCAGGTTGTGTCACTTAAAACAGAGGGATTAACTTGTTATACCTCAAGTTAAGTAAATATAAAAGAAAATGAACATTGGCATCTCTTTGGATCCCAGCTTGGACCCGGGGCCTGCAATCTATTTACATTTGTATGAAAAGTTCTGCTTTTCAGAGCACTTTGCAACATGTGCTTTGGGAGGCAGGATAAGGGTGTATATTTGCCCATATTACAGATGGGGAAGTGGAATCCTAGAAAAATGAAAGGCTTATCCAAAATTGCCTGGTTAACTTGTGGCAGAGTTGGGATGGAAACCTTATTCTGCCTCTCAACCCAAGGCCCTGGACAGGAAACAAAATTGGCCCCACCTTTCCTGGGCTCTTAGCAGTTAGAATCAGCTACAGCTCTATCCCAGCCTCTGCTGTACAACCAGGAGCCATGACATCATCCCAACATGGTTGTATGGTGTCTTAAGTCAGGGAATGTGCAGGGAGAGATGGAATTTGAGTTTCCAAATTGCGGCAGTTGAATTCTAGTGCCGAGTCCAGGGCTAACAGAAAGAAACTGTGAAAGCACTCCCATTTATTGAAGCACCTGTTATATGCCCAGACTGGAGCTAATTACTGGGATTGGAGAGCTCTCAGATAAGTATATATCAGATATGTGGAAATAAATATGCTGCAAACTTCGGCGAAGGGGGCAAGGGGTCTGTCTTAGAGGGGTATATTTAGTGCCTTCCCCTTGCCTCACCCCTGCATTCCCAGAAAAGGTCTCTTCTCCCTGACTTCTGAAGTTAGAAATTGGGAAAATGAGAAGGAAGAAAAACATGGTAGGAGGAGAATGGAGGAGGAAAAATAAAGGAAGAGAAGGGGAACGGAAGAAAAGGAGGAGATGGGAGATAGAGAAAGGAAACATATGAAGGAGGAGAGGCAATGAAAAGAGACAAGTGGCTTAAAATTTGGAGGAGAGGAGAAAGAAAGAAAAGTAGATGGGAGAAGAATATTGGGGAGAGCTGATGGCATTGGGAAGAGAGAAGAGTAGGAGAAAGGAAGAGAAATGACAGGAGAAAAGGGAGGAAGAGATATAGAAGGAGAGGAGAGAGCAAGAGAAATGCAAAAAGAAAAGGGTTGGAAAAAACAAGAAACTGTTGAGAAAAGTGGTCCTCCTAATCCAGGAGAGGCAGTTACTACTGAGGTTGCCAGAAAAGGGATATACCAAAGAATTCATCCACTGCTTTGTCCCTAAGGTCCTCCTGGCCTATCAGGTAGGAACAGATATGAGGAGGCATAAATTCCAAATTGTAACTTAGGAAAGGAACACCCTAATGAGAAAAGCCCCTAGACTTTGAGTAAGAAATGAAGGTTCCATTCCCAGCTATGTCCCTAGCTAAGCCATGAGATTTTGAGGGAGGCCTTTCTTCTTGTTGAACATCATTTACCTCCTGTGAAAGAAGAGAGAGGTAGAGGTCAAGCTGTTCTCCAAAGTCTCTTCTCTCTGACTTTGTGATGTAGTGAGTGTGGGCTCTCCACAGTGCTTCTTTCCAGGAATGGCAGAGCCGAACATCTATTTCAAACTGTCTGATGTTAGATCTCAGCCAGAGGAAAAATGATTGCCTGTTTAATGTAACCCAGAGTGGCTCTTTGCTCAGGGGATGTGTAGGTACCAGCCCCAAATTACCCATTTCATTCATTGCCTCTGGGAAGTGCTCCAAGAACACAGAATGCCAAAGATACACAGTTATTCCCTTTGCAGCTCCCCCCCTCCCCCTAGGCTTCCTCCTGCTGGAGTGGGGGGCCTCCTTTCTTGTTTGTATGGAATGAGCCACTGAGAGTTGAGAGTTAGATTTTAGTCCCCACTCTAATAGCAACTCAACTGTGTAATCTCATGTCAATCCTTTAACTTTGTCAGTAAATTTATTGTTTTTTTTTTTTTTTTAAGTACCTCATATGTACCAGACAAAAAGTACAAAAGTAATGAAAGGGGCTTGAAATATAATGAGATAATAAGCAAACAAATAGTTATAAACTATATATAGGGGGAAAGGGGAGAGATGGGAAATAATTAAAAGAAGGAAGGCCTTAGAATTATAAGAGAAGTACAGAGAAAACATTCCAGGCAAAGGAGACAGCTGGACACGGTTCCCGGAGTAGAGGGATGAAGTGTCTTGTTTGAGGAATTGCAAATAGGCAAGTGTCACTTAATTTAATCATACATGTAGGAGCACTAGAAAGAGTGGATGGAGGGCTGGAGTAAGAAGAGTTTGGAATGCCAAAAGAAAAATTTTTATTTGATACAGAAGGCAATGGGGAGCCACTAGAATTTCTTATTGGAGTGGGGTGCGGGATAGGAGGGTTGACATAATCACATCTACATTTTAAGAAATCACTTTGTGATTAAAAGGAAGATGAATTGGCATGAATCTCTCTGCAATGAGATAGGCAGACCCATTAGCAAATTGTTACAGCAGTCTAGTTATGGGGTGATGGGGCCTGCAGTAGAATGGGAAGAGTATCAAAAAAAGAGAAGGGGGCATGTTTTAGCTGCTTTAGAGATGCTGCAAAGGTGAAATCTACAGACATTACCTATGAGAAAGAAAAGAATGGTGTTGCCCTTGACAATAAGAGAAAAACGTAGGATGAAGTTTAAGGGGAAAAGATAATGAGTTCAGTTTTGCACTTGTTGAGTGTAAAATGTCTAGTGGGCATCCAGTTAGAGATGGCAGATTATAGGTCAACAGAGAAGTTAGGATAAGATAGGTACATTTAAGAATCATCAGCATAAGAGCTGGTAATTAAATCCGTGGGAGCTGATGAGATCACCATGTAAAATAGAGAAGATAAGAGGGCTCAGGACAGAACTTATGGGACACTCACAGTTGAAGGCATGAACTAGATAATGAGCAAAGGACACTGAGAAAGAGGGATCAAATAGAAAGAAAACGGGAGGGGGGGCAGCGAGGTGGCGCAGTGGATAGAGCACCAGCCTTGAATTCAGGAGGACCCGAGTTCAAATCTGGTCTCAGACACTTAACACTTCCTAGCTGTGTGACCCTGGGCAAGTCACTTAACCCCAGCCTCAGGGGGGAAAAAAAAAAGAAAGAAAGAGAAACAGGAGAATGATGTCCCAAAATCCTAGAGAGAAGAAAGTATCAGAGTTAAAGAACTAACCAAGAAACATTTATTAAGCACCTACTATGAGCCAAGTATCATACTAAACTTAGGAGTTAGAAGAAACACATAAGACAATTCCTTCTGCGCAGGAGCCCACAATTTAATGGGGGAAGACAACACCTAAAAAGAAGCTGAGCATGACAAACAGGAAAAAGAGAAGGAGAAAAATTTGGAACACAAGATTTTGTAAAAGTGAATGTTTAAAATAGTCTTTGCATGTATTTGGAAAAATAAAATACTATTTTAAAAAATAAAAGGAAGCTGAAAGGAGGGATTAAGGTAGCCTTGGATAGTTACCCAGCTTAGTAGCATCCTGAAGTCCTACAGCCAAAAGAGACAAATGATCTGAGGAAGTGAAAATTTCAGAGTTGATTTCATCTTACAAAATGATAAGTTTCTTAAAATTGTGAAGTCCAGAAAAGCAACCTGGAAAAGAGGGTGGTCAGTAGTGTCACAGTCTGCAGGGAAGTCAAGGGGACTGAGGACTGAGAAAAGGCCATTGGTTTTGGCAGTTAGGAGATCATTACTATCTTTGGAAAGAGTAATTTCATTGGAATGAACTCAGAAACCAAATTATAAAGGATTAAGAGAATGAGTGCAGAGAAAAGGAGATGGTTTTTTTCAAGCAGTCCATAAAAGGCAGACGAAATATTAACAAGAGTAAGCAGAGAGAGAAGGATCAAATGTAGGCTTTTTGAATATGGAAAACACACAAACATGTTTATAGACAGTAGGGAAGGAGCCAGGAGATAGGGAAAGATTAAAAATAAGTAACAGATTGGGGATATCAAGGGAGAACAGTATCTTAGAAGAGATGGGAAAGAACAGGCTAGTTTATGCAGGTTGAGAATGGACTTTGGTGAGTAGGAATGCCCTCTTTATATGAAACAAGGGTGAAGGAGAAAATAGTGGCTCTAGTTCTCAAGTACTCCCAGAAGTCATAGATTTTACACCAAATGGTCTGGATTCAAATCCCCAGCTCTGTAAATTACTAACTGCAATTTGCTCAATAAAAATAACTTACTTCTCTTAAAATTTAAGATTTATAAGATTTGTTCTCTATAAGTAGAAACTAAAGCATAGGGAGATAACATGATATTCCCAGGAATCCTGATCCTCTGACTCCAGAACTCTTACCACTGTAACCCGACGCTTCAATGACCAAGCACTTTATTCTTTGAACCTCGGAGTCACCTGTAGAATGAGAGTGTTGACCTACATGATGCTAGAGGCTCCTTTCAGTTCTAACTCTTTTTTCCTCTCTCTAATTCATTTGTAATATAGTAGGAATAGTCCTACCTGCCTTACCCAACTATCTACCACAAGAGAACTTTGTGAAAGGGAAGCAAACCATTCTCTCTAAGGCACTTTCGAAAGAAGGTACTATCAGCAGCAGCATCGCTGTTCTAAACAGTGTGGCCGGGATGCAGGCTGAGCCCAGATGAGCCATCATTTCCCGTGACCCCCATGGCACCATTTACTGCCACTACCTTCCTCCTGCTTTCCAGTTGTCATTTGGAGCTTTGTCTTGGCTGCAGCCCTGCCCACGGACACCAAGTCACTGATGTGATCTATCATGTTCCAGAAGCCAAGGAAGGGTAGAAAGAATAGCGTTGAATAACCAGAGAAATAAAGAGAACATAATATGTTCTGGCAGCGTCTAAGATGCTGGACTTATTTGTGGAGAAGATGAGAATGAAAAAAACCTGGTTCCTATCCTTGGGAGGCTCACATTCTAGTATTGGGGGCCAGGTTGGCATAGGTCACAGAGGGGGATAGATAGATAATAGTGCTGCAAAGTGGGGAGGCATAAAGTATGTTTTGGGGGGAGGCAGAGAATTGTTCAGTCAAAATAGTACTAAATATATGTGAGGGAATACGGGGTCTGAGGCTGAAAGTAAATGTATTCCTTGAACATTTTTATAAATTGGGTCCCCTCTTAAAAGTACTAGCGGTAATGACATTTGAAGAAATCTTATAGTGAATTTTTGTAGGAAAAAAAATCACCAAGTTTGTCTTAAGTAAAACAATATCTTTATTCCCATTTTAATCAAGGAATTTGCAAAAGTGTATTTTTAGAGGAGTGAGTGATAGACTTGCGGAATCCTGGTAGGGGACTGGAGTATAGCAGTCAGTGCAGGGCACCATGACAAGATCTACCTAATAGAAGAGGCTTCTAGTCCAGCCTGAAGACTGAGTAGGCCGGTTCTCTAAGAAATCTCCATTTGGTCTCATTACCAAGATGGCCACATAGCTGTTCCCGAAGACAGTCCATTTAATATTGGAAAGGTTGGTATCTACTTTTGAGGGGAATATCCAGACAAAAAGCACATGTTCTTAAAGGTTAAAGTGAATAAGAGTAGTAGGGGAATTAGAAAAAGCCCGTGCTAAACTAACACCTATCCAAAAAGGCTGGGGTTTTTTTTTTTTTTGGGGGGGGGGACGGGGCAGAGGCAGTTGGAGTTAAGTAACTTGCCCAGAATCACACAGCTAATTAGTGTCTCAAGTTTTCTGACTTCAAGGGCAACTGCACCACCTAGCTGCCTCCAAAGAAGACTATTTGAAGGATTTCACTCCCCACAACCACTTAGCAAACATGTCTCAATTCCTCAGCCACTTCTTCAGCTCCCCCTGAAGTGTTCTGTTCACGTGTTAAATTTTACCCAACTGTATATACAATTCCATGCTCATCTAAGCTAGAGATAGACAGCTTGCCCTCAGAGGAATTACTCTCTTGGCGTCCTGTTAGCAATCATCCATTTGGATTTTTGTATATTTAATCATATCCATGCTTTTGGGAAATGGTCATTGTCTCCTACCTACAAGACTAATCAGCCACTGGGTGAGTCCTGCAAGCCCGAGGGGTGCTGGCCTGGGTCAGGGTGATAATCACTGCCTCTAGAACTCCCCTTCCCATAGCATCTTAATCCAATACTTTAGAGAAAAGATTTCCCGGAGAGAGCCCACTGAACTGTCAAAGTCTGGCTCCTCCTTTAGTAGTATGGCACTACTTTCTGGTTCCTGTTTCTGCCACAGAACCAAGAAGTCACCTGGAGAGAGAGAGTTGTTATCTTATTTCTGTATCAATAAATTTCCTCTAAGAAATAGGAGGCCAGCCTTGGAATCAGGAAGGTCTTGCTTCACATCTACCATCTGACCCGTACTGGCCGTGTCTCTTCATTTCTGCACCCCAGGCAACTTTCTGATTCTCCCAAATTGCTGATCTGCACCAGTGGAAAGAGTTTCCACATTAAGAAACCACAGATTCAGGCCCTGCTACCTCCCATCCCCCCTTCCCATTCCACTTCCCCCTCAAAAAAACAACAACAACAACAAAAAACATTCTGCCAAAAATGCCCCACATATTGTCATGAGGTATTTCATACACACTCTATACTTTGCTGCTTCCAAAATAATTCTATAAACTTTCAAATTCATCTGTTACAAATATGAGACTGGAAAAAGTAGGTGACAAAAGACAAAACTGTGCATTTCATTCAGGAATTTTGCTTTGCTCCCATTGTGCAAAAAATAACTAATTTTTGGCATAGGGGAAAGGTTGATAATGAGAGATACTTTAAAGTGTAACTAGGAAGATTCTGGATATTTAGAGTAAATGCATTTGACAGATGACATGAGCATCCCCCAGAATGGTGCTACTTTCTCAAATGTTCTTTAGGCCATTTCTTTGCATTGGTCATCTAGGGTATTCACAGGTCCCTACGGTTGAGGCTACTTATAAAAATACCCTCACATTTGTTCCCCATCTCAGTATGAAAATCTTTTCCATTGCCTAAAATAATATTATTAAAAGCTTATTTGTTTCAGTACAGCTTGCATTTTTTAATTGTCTGTTATATGTAAGGCACAAAGGTAAAATAAAAATAAAAAAACATCCCCTGCAAATTATAGTGGGGAAGAGGGGATGTATCATTTAAGGAAAGCTATAAATATGAAATACTTTTTTTGTTTGTTTGCTGAGGCATTTGGGCTTAAGTGACTTGCCCAGGGTCACACAGCCAGGACGTGTTAAGTGTCTGAGGCCAGATTTGAACCCAGGTGGTGCTCTAACCACTGCACCACCTAATTGCCCGCAATATGAGATACTTTGAAGAATGTGATAGCACTAGCAATGAGGCCAATTAGGAAAGGCTTCCCAAGAGAGGTAGCAACTGAATCAAGTCTTGAAAGAAGCTGAGAGTACTGTGATGTAGAGGCAAAAATGGAGTGAGTGCAATCCAGGATCCGGAACAACCTGTAGAAAAGCATTAGGATCAGAGATGGGATGCCAAGTTGGAAAGTTAATAAGTAGTCCACTTAGCTTTAAAGTCGAATGTGTAAGGAGGAGTTAATGATGAAATGTCTGGAAAGTTATACTGAAAACAAACTGTGAAAGGCTTTGAAAGTCAGGCTAAGGAATTTGTTTTAATTCTGGAGACAATAGGGAGCCATTGGAGATGCTTGACCAATAAGACTGAAAGCCTTGTACTTTAGGAAAATTGTTTTGGTAACTATTGGAGGATAAATTGGAGAAGGGAGAAACTGGACGCAGGAAATCCAATGGGAGAGGCAAGAGGTGATGAGGAAATGAACTACAATGTCAGCCGTATGAATGGAGAGAAGAGGGAAAATGCTAGAGTTCTGTCTGTAAAATTATCATGGCTATAATGAATAGACATGGGAATAATTCTAAGATTGCAGATCTCTGTGAATGGAAGTTTGTAGTATATTCAACAGAAATTGAGAAGGTTAGAGAAAGGAAATAATGGGTACTGTTTTGAACATGTTGAGTTTGAGATGCCTATAGTACATCTAAGGAAAGAGAGCCATCAGGCAATTGGCGATGCCAAACTGGACTTGAAAGAGTTTAAGAACAGATTATAGCTTTGGGAATCGTCTGGGTATAAAGCCTGTAGGAGCTGATGAGAACCCAGAGAGATGTTATAAAGGAAGGAGAAGAGGGTCCATCCAGGTCAGAACCTTGGGACCAACTCAAATAGGGTTAGAGCAGAGATAGCAGCGATGGATTTAAAGGGTTTTTGGGTTTTTAAAGTCTTCCCACACTATTTTCCTTAGCTAATAAAAATCCACAGTGCCCAGAGGCAGGTTGTTGCTTAAGTTCATCTTAGCTCAAATACAGACATTAAAGTAGGAAGGGCCTTAGTGATCTTCTAATCCAACTCGGCATTTTACAGATGGGGAAACTGAGGCCCAAGGGAATGATAGAAACTGCTCAAGTTCGCTCATGATTTAACAGTCATTATTAGGACTCTTGCCTTCTCCGTCCAGGAGTCTTTTCCATCTTTGACAATACTGGCAGACAAAGCTCCTGGGAGAGAATAGAGGGAGTGGGAGCATGCCAGACACAAACTTTAGTGACTTCATCAGTGACTGGCACAGGTTGGTCCTGCTGTCACTTGGATCCTCAGCCTCCCATCTACAACTCAGAAAGAGCATCATTCATCATATTCCTGGCTTCTTCCACTTCCCTCTTGACTATGCTTCTTAATGATTCCCGCAGGGAAGATATTTCTCCGTTATTTACATCGCACATCTCAGAAACACTCATCCATAGAGACATTTATGCCCGTTCGTTCCTTGAGGATGGGACAACAGATCTGGAATTGCTTTAGCGTGTTGTGTCCTGGCCCCTAAGGCAGGAAGGTCCAGTGCTGAGGAAGTGGAGAGAGGTGTGATGGACAAGGCTGCTTTGGCTACTGAGGCAGCAAGAGAAAAAGTGGACAGAATGTCACTGCTAAGCTCAAAAGCCTCCTGAGAGATTACAGCTTAAGTACTGTTTGAAGACTAACAAAAATGGGCTTGCCAAAGTGTCAGTGATTGGCAGGCAGGCAGCTCAGGAGAGGATTAGGCAGGAAAGGTGATTGTGGGTACGGAGAGAGGTGCTAGAGAAGAGCATGTTCGGTTAGATGTCAGCAGGCTCTGAAGGGGAGGGCTTCTCTCTGAGCCCACTTGGTTTATTCCTTTAGCTTTGCTGCTTTCCTCCCATTCGTGGCCAGCATTCTGGCCTGAACCTATTTGCAAATAGAGTTTGCCAGAGGGGCAGAGATCTGGGGAAAGACTCCATGGCAGTCTCTATTAAATCCCACCGTATTGTCCCATCTTCTGGTTGACTCAGGTTATTCACTCTCCTAAGCAATCCTGACATAGGACTTGGCCCCAAAAAGAAGCAGCTCTAAAAATGCTTCCTAGCCCCTCAAAGTTGATTATTCATGGCTAACCCCTTGCCTCCAAAACCGTGTTGTCTTTCCAGGCAGGGACTTTTAGCAGGAACTCTGTGTGTGTGAGAGAAAGACAGACAGACAGACAGACAGACAGACAGAGACAGACAAACAGAGTATGTGTGAGAGAGACAGAGACAGAGAAAGTGTGTGTGCTCCCACACAGCTCTGTTTAATCAGTGACTTCCTAGGACCAAAGAGCAGCTGGAGTTTTATTCCAAGAAACTCAGCAACAGATGGTTTATGGAAGAGCTAGGAAGATCTGGGAGTAGCTTTGGGACAAGAGCCCCTTGCTGAGAGCCTACACTGAACAAAACCCCACCACTGAAGAAAGTTTGCACATCATCCCATCTCTGGAACTTGGGAAGGATCCAAAAGTTCTGTTTGACTGTGGTGTGTACACGCACACACATACTTTTCCCACTAATCATACTCACATTCAGTATCCAGGTGTATTGGCTCCTCTCTCCCTGAGTTCTCCATTTTCCTGTGTGACAATCACTAGGGTGAGAACTATGCCAGTCAGACATCTACATCTGTCAGAGTCACTGCAGCTCCCAGAAAGCTGACCTTCCTTCATGACTATGGGACCCTAGTCCTATAAGCTCTTTGGCCACTCCCACACAGGAATCATCTGCTCCTACCCCATCCATCCAACACAGAATCAGCTCTTAGGAACTTCTCTTGGCCTCCCTTATGATCTTCACTTAAGTATTCTCCTTTCTACCAATATTCAGTACCCCCCCAAACAATCTTTGGACCTGAGTTTTCTTCATCTGTAAAATGGAGGCTAGGCTTCTAGGTTTCTTCCAGATCTCAATTTAGGATCTTTTCTCACTCACCCAGGGGCCTGACCTCTCCCAGGATGACCCACCCTTTTAAAATAATTTCTTAGCAATAGCTCTCTTAACTATTATTTGTCAATTCCCTCCTTACTTCCTTCCCACCACCACCTCTCCCCCTCTCCAAAGTTTGGTTTAGTTTGGTTTTTGAACATGAAAAACAAAAATTATATTGAAGTCATCATTTGACAAGAGGAATTTGCTGTAATAATGATTGGTGATTATTTTTTACACTGTAAGTGCCAAAGCTTTAGTAATGTGGAAAGACAATAAAAATATTTGCAAAATGGAAACGTGTGTGAAGGGGTGGAGACACATAACTATAGACAGCAACCACCCATGACCTTCTATGCCCAGCTGCCTGCCTCCTTTCTTCCTCCCACCATTTTCAGGCTTAACATGTCCATGCTGTCTTAGTCTAGAAGTAAAATCTCATTGCTAGACAAGAAGGAAGGTAAACCAAAGGTTTTAGCCAAAGATTTCTCTTCGTGACCATGTCAGTTTACTGAGTATTTACTGAGTATTTACAAGGGCCTGTGTCCCTAACTCTTGGCAGAAAAGGGGTAGACGGGAGATTTTGTGACACTGTGAAGCAGGCTTCCTTTTCAGGAATCTCAAATTGGCTTAAAGAGATAAAATTTCCCACATAGGAAATCTAGAATAATATCAAGCATTGTATAATAGGTTCTGATCTGAGGGGCATAGATGGTGCTAGATACCTCAGGAGTTCAGAATAGAGAGAAATCATTGCGGAGAAGAGCAGTCAGAGAAAGTTTCCTGGAGGAGACAGGAAGCCACTGAAAAATCAGGACCACGGTCTCCAGGCAGGAGCGCCAACAAGAGTAAAGACATTGCATAGTGTATGCAGCAGACATGCCGCAGATGCTTACTAGCTGTGTGATCGCTGGCAAATCCTGAGCTGCCATACTTAACACTTGTACGATTTCAACAAGCCAATCTCTCTAGACCAGAGTTTTCTTCCTCTATAAAATGGGAGCTAGGCTCAACCACTAATATTTCTTCCTGCTTAAGTTTATAATCCTATAAACCTGGTAAATGCTAGAGGAAAGTAAAAAGGCTGGTCTGGCTGGAACAGAGGAATAGTGTGCTGAAGAGGATGGGGTGGGAACCAAGGTTGAATGGATAGAAAATTCAGCTCCATTTTTTTGGTGGATGTCCATCACCAAAGAGCTTGGGGTTCTGCACTGACATTTTTGACCCAGTTCTGGTGGGACAAAGATGGGCTGACCTAAAACTAACTATAAAGTGGTAATGAGATCGGTTTGGATTGAATTCCAAGGGATTGGCCCCTGGGTCATGGTTTCTCCCTCCTGAATTTTGGGCCTGTGGAAGCCAGGATATTTCCTTGAATTCTGCGGTGGTTGACCTGCCCAAGATGTGGCGGTCAGAAGCGGTTGTTGTTAAAGAAACCTGCCTTCTCTGCTGAGAAGGCAGGTCACAGTGAAGCATGTGGTTTGAATCTCAGAACTTGGATAACTCTGATGAGCATCACTATCCTAATGAGAACATTCTCTTGGCCTTGATGTCTCTCCTGGAGCTGAGTGGGAGCTACTATTCAGGAATCTTGTCTTGAGGAAACGGCCTAGGCTGGAGGCCAGGCAGTAGTACCACAGGAGCCAGGCAGAATGGCAAAGTTTTATACACTGTGTTCCGCCACCACTGTCAGGTGCCAGGGTGTACCAGTGGCTAGAGGCACAGGCTGAGCAGTGTAAGAATAGGCTTCTGAGCCAGGCCCCGCCACTGAGTTTGCCACATTTCCCTTAAGAGGCATCATGTGGAAGAGGGAAGGGGCAAGTTCTGCTTGGCTTTAGCCGATAGCACCGAGGCCAGTGGTTCAAAGTTGCTGAGAAGCTGGCTTCCGCTCAATAGAAGGAAGAACTTTATAACAATCAGACCTGCCCCAAAGTGGAGTGAGCTGCCTCTTGAGGCACTACAAGTGTTCAAGGTGAGGCTGATGAGGAGGGAGGCACTAGACGTGTTCAAGGTCAGGGGTGATGGAGAGGGAGTCCCTTGTATTGGTATGGCTTCTAGAAAGGGGTGGCCCCTCCCAGCTCTGAGAACCTTAGATTTTGTGAATGGAGGACCCAAGCAGGGACTTCTTCCATTTCTACAGATTTAACTCAGCTCAGCAATTGTGGTTGGCACTTAAAACATTTCTGGAGGGCCTCCATTCAAGGGAATTTCTAGTCCCTGTTTGCAAAGGTGACGACAAGGGCAGCAAAGCATGTTTGAAACCTGTGGCCATAACCCGAAACTCTGGCCCTCCTGAGCAACATTCAAATTGCAAACACCAGCATTTTGTGTCTGACCTTCTCAAATCCCCCTGCCTTTATTGGCCAAAGCCTGATCCCAGCCTTGCAAACATCAATATGAATAGAAATATTTGAATGTGATAGCTTAGAGCAGGGCTTCACAAAAGTTGGGGAACCAATCCCCAAGTTTAGGAGCCAGTTAAGTTCTTAAGTTTGAAGGATAGAAGTAGGAGAAAGACAACCTGTTGTCTTAGGGCATTTGTTTCTTAATTCAAGTTCAGACCCAAAGGCTGAGATCATGAGAATCATGAGAATTCTTGATGAAAGCTCTAGAAAGATTTAAAGTACTTGAGGGAGAGATGAACACATCTGGCCATGGGCACAGGCAGCAGCCCCTGAGGGGAACAGGAGTCTACTGCAGTGCATGAGGAGTGTGAATTACAAGAACAAAATAATACACTTTGGAACTTGTTTCGGAAAGAATTCAGAATATCACTATGAATATTACTGTGGATATGCCGGAAAGGCAGGGAACTGAATTGGTGACTGTACTGGCTTGGGGGCAAACTAAGAGAGGCTAGTTCTTCATACCACTGGTGCTCTCAGAGAGAGTTCTTAATGATGGAGAAGGGATTAGTGTTGCAGGCAAGCCAGTAGCTGAGACACAGCAAGTGTTTACTTTCTCCCGGGTCTCCCACTGTGGATAAAAGAAGGAAAGGTTTGGGATGTTCAGAATTTGGCAGTTTGACCTCAAAACAGAAGCACATCGATCATCGGCTCAGAGGAAGCTTCTTCCCTAAGGAGAAGACCTTAGCTCCATTCCACAGCTAAGAGAATAAGTGAAGGACAGAAGCGGCTACTTAGAAAGTCTAAGAAGCTGAGAGGATGCCGTATCTTTCTCTCTTTTTTAATTGGAGGGCACTGGACCTTTGACTTCATTGGTACTGGGAACTTTTGATGAGGAAATCCCCACTACCAGAACAGATCTGCAGCTTATGGTGTAACCTAAGGCACTGCCCAGGATCATACAGTCTGTATGTTAGAGGCAGGATTTGAATCCAGGTCTGACTAAGTTGGGCTCTGAATCCATTATGTCTCTCTGACATTGTAGATAACAATTATTATGACCGTGATCCCATTTCTAGGTCACCTTTAAAAGTCTTTTAAGTTCTTTCCTCACAGCTCATAAGGTAGAATATAATATATAGTTCTCCTTCTACATCCTCATTTTGCAGATAAAGAGCCTGAGACTCAGAGCTTCCTTAGCTCAAGCATCTGCCGGAGTCCCAAACAGCTAGCTTCTTGGCTGGAATTAGCTTATTCAAAGGCTCAGGTTTGGAAATAGAAGAGATTGTAGAGGTCATTTAGTTTTATGCTTTTATTTTCCAAATGGGGAAACTGAGTTCCGAGAGAGAAAATATCATGCCCAGAATCACAATGGTAAAAAGTGGTAGAGCCGAAATAGTATCCCAGCCACCCAACCTCACTGGCTTTTGTCATCATGCGCATGGAGGCCAGCAGAAAGGGAAGGGCTGTTAGGGCTTGCGAGGACCTCCGAGGCTGCCCTCCCATTTCTTAGTCTCCCCCAGGGAACAGAGAGGGGGTAGTTCTCGTAGTCACTCTGTAAAGTGAGAAATCTTTCTTGTGTCTCCTCAGGTTAGAAATCTGTGCTACATGGTGACAAGGCGAGAGAAAATGAAACACTCCATCTGCAAACTTCAGGAACAAATATTCCACCTTCAGATGAGACTTATTGAAAAGGATCTTTATCGAGGTAGGAGCCCCTTCTTTTCCCAGGCCTGTGCAGCCCTTAGACAAAGCAGCAGTAGACAGAACCTCCTCCCATCCACATTCTCCTGCCTCTCCAGGCTGAAACTTAGGTTGGATTGAACTCTTGCCCTCGACCCTTGAGAGGTCAATATTTCAATCAGCTGCAAATGTACAAATAGACAAAGGGATGGGGAGGTGGGAGACGGACAAGATTGGGCGTCAGAGTTCTCAGATTGGAAGGAAAGTTTAATTCGGCAGACTTTATTGAAGGCTTCTCTGTGTTCAGGACTCTGCCTGACTGTGCTGTGGAGAAAATGAGAAGAATTAAAGTTAGGTCACAGTCTTCCTAGAAAGATGAGGCACAAAATAGCTACATAGTGTCATATTCATGGTAATTTGAATATAAACAAGCGTCCGGGTCTCTGGGACAGTAAGAGCTCTCAGCAGACAGAAAGGGGAGCAATTAATGTTGGCTTGAGTTGTCAGGAGAGGCTTCCTAAAGGAGGCAGATTTTAAGCTGAGCCTCAAAAGGACATGCGGGATGGGCTGGTAGAAGCTGGCAGTGCCTTCTGTAAAACAAAAGAAGCTACTAGGCTCCCTGCTCTTCTCCTGCAGATTCCCTCAAGAGCCTTGTTTGTGATTAAGTCCATAACTCTTGGACTGTGCAGAACTGCCCCCTAGGGAATGTCCAGGGTGGGACTGCTGGCTGGGAACGGCTAGAAAACCAGTCTCGGGCGGTCCTCTGCTTGCCAGAGACAGAACTCCGAGCTGAATTCCAAGAAGATTTGGGGAGGAGGGGTACATGACTCCGTCTCCACTTTCCCTTCCTCTGTCTGTCTCCTCCCATCCGGATTCACATGGCACACTCAGAGCAGTTCAGAACAGTGGGCCAGTGGACACATCTGGGCTGGCAAACTGGAGGAACAGTTGTCCTGGCACTGGGACTGATTTGCCTCAGGCTTGGGAGAGAATCAAAGGTTAAGCATTAATGTTTTGGCTTCTGGCTGCCATGTTCTTTGGGCTCTGACAGCTTGAGTTGTTTATAGCCCAGTGAGCCCCAGCCCCAGTGCCCCTGACAGAAAACAACCCGCCCAGCCAGTCTCGGGGATTTGGTTATATTGTCCTTCAGATACTGCTGGCCCGACTTATAGCCTGGTCCCCTCCCATCCTGCTCCAAAATTCTTTGAGTCTGCAAGTCAGACTTGGCTCGTACTCTTGCTAATCACCATCATTGTCTTTATTATTAATAAGCCTAAAATGCAGCAACAACCAGGCAGCCAGGGAGGGAGGGAGCTTCGGGTCTCCAGAAGCCTGGTTGCCCCCACCCCTCCCCACACCACAGCTCGGCCCATGAGCCAGGAGCCGCAGAGCCCTTCTCCAGCATCTGGCCCCTTGGCCGGCAGCTCCAGCAGTTGTTGTGTTTGTGGTCTGGATCCGTGTCAAGCTGGATCACATGGGCTGGGAGGCGGGGGGAGGGCAGGGGAGGGTTTGTCTCAGAGCTGTTGGGGACGGAGTGTTCTTTCACAAAGCTTCTCTGACTTGTTGAGTCGGAAAGCCACGTACGTAGAGGGAGCTAAATGATACTGGCTCTGAAGCAGACCACCCTCCCAGCTCCCTGGGAAAAGCTAGCGGGGAAGGAGGGGGGAGGGAGGAGGGAGTTTGGGGGAAGGGCAGAGTCCCATAGGAGACTACTTTAATAGGGCAGACTTTCCCGGGACCACATTGAAGCTGGAAAGAGGGAGCTATTAGGGGAAGTTGTTTGTGGCCTAGGTTAGGAAGGCTGCGAACAGGACAGCTGACCTCAGCACTTTTCACCTTCTGCAAAACACAGCCATTTAATACCACCCACTGCCCTGACAGAAGGAAGTACAATCTTCACACCTATTTTACATGCAGAGAAACTAAGGCATAGAGTGTAGACTAATTCACACTGGCTTGTTTGTCCTTCCCCTAAGCAAATTTCCATTTTACAAGATGCCCCTCTATTCAATACCTTAATACAAAGCAGTAGAGCTTTTCCCGAAAAATCGGAGTCATCGGCAATGAGCTAGGAGGGGATTTGGGGGGACTTCTGGAAGCGGTAGAAGCCCTTCGTGCTATCCTATCATTATTGACTATGACTAGATCACCGCCCAGAGGGAAAGGGACTTCAGTGGCCACCTAAGCCAAATCATACTTCAAAAGAAATCCCTACGACAGCACACCGTAAGAGGGGGTCATTCGGCCTCTGCTTGAAGTGGGGGGGAACTCGACAGATTCCATGGTGAACACCTTCAGACAGCTTTAATTATTAGGAAATTCCCATCAAGGCTAAGCTTGCTTCTTTACGACATTTACTATTTACCTTAGTTTCTTCATCTGCAAAGCAGAGGTGATGGAAAATTCTGCCCTAAGAGGAATCATCTGCTCTGGGTAGAGCAGAGTCAAGATGAGTGTCCCAAGAGAGAGCCAGAACTTTTCCTTTGCCAGTGAAGGAGAAAGCCCCAATGGGAGCTGGCTGTGCGAGGCTCCGTGAGTTCCTTAGCACCTGAGAGAGCAAACCAGCACCATCCTATAAAAGTGAGGCATTCCTGGGAGGATTAAGAAAGGTGTCTGGAAAGGCATTATGACATGAGCTCTGTATTGATGGTCAGGAGATCTCCATTAATGCAGTCTGAGCCTTTCTATGAAGTCACTGAGATTTTGGGTAAATCCCATCCAATCTGATCCACCTGAGAGCTCGTCCACCTCTAACAATTCTGAGACAGATCATACATTTAAAACGAGGAGGAGGTCCGCTTTACAGATCAAGAAACTGAGGTCTAAGAGATTAAGCCTCTTGCCCAAAGTTATACCAGGAGTTGTGTCAGAAAGGAATTTGAACTGGGATCCTCTAACTGCAAACCCAGTGCCCTTTCTGCTGCCCTCTTCTTTAGCCTCTTTTGAACCATCCTTACCCCAGAATTCTGCAGAATTTCTTGGTCCTCCCTCATTCAACTTCTCTTTTCGGTTCATCAGGCCTTTACTTAATAATTTCAGTGGAAGCGGACTAAGAGACGAGGTGAGAATGGAGGTGCAGGAATAGGGGGAAAGATGGAAGAAGGGAGATGTGTCCTGCCTTTGGGGAGCTCAGTCTGGTTGGGAAGACAAGACACAGAGAAAGAACAACTAGAGAATAAGAGAGGAGTGATAACAACTAATATTGATAAAGCCTTTTTAAAGTTTGCAATGAATTTACAAACATCTCCCCATTTGTTTCTTACAACAACCCTGTGAGGTAAGTTCTACAGGTACTATTGTCCTCATTTTGTAGATAAGTAAACTTGAGACTTGGTGTTTTTATCTATGGTAATATAACTACAAATCCAAGTCCAGAGTTCCACCATATTGGCTCTCCTGGACATTCTGATCAAAGGTTCAAAGTGATGGCAGTGAGTGTGGAAAGTAGGGGGTGACTGGGAAGAAACTACCCTGGCTTGAAGAGATAGTTCACAAAGGAGAGAGCTGGGAGATAAGATTAGAAAGGTAAGTTCAGGGCTGCTTACAGAGGCCTAGAGGCTGCAAAGGAAAATATCACCTGACTTGAGTGAAAAGCATCTTTTCCATTAAAAACTTCCCATCTGACATTCCACACCCTGCTTGGGAAGGACGGTCTAATACCTTCCCCTCCTGTTTGTGCTTCTTGGACCAGAAATTCCTTCCACACCCACACCCAAACCTCTCATTATCCTAAAAACTCACATGGCAGACAGGCTCCTCTTCCTTCTGCCTATCTAAAGCAGAGAAAAGTTCTTTTCTGTTGTCAGATTGGAGCTGTGAAAACACGAAGGCTATTCCCTCACCTCTAGCTGGAGTTTCCCTTCTTCCAGGTCTCCATCCAAACCCAGCTCAGCCCCAGGGAACTTGGCCGCTCCTCAATGACACAGGTCGAGGTGGAAGGCCCTTGCTCAGTAAGGGTGGATAACTGCTCCAATATGGTATCAGTCAGCCTGATTGGCACTGGTCATGTTGTTATGATCGGTTCTGTCATGCCAGAGTGTTATGTCCCAAGTACTCGAAGAAACCATTAATTATTGGGATGTTGCCCTTTCATGTAGTTTTATCATTTCTGGGTCTGGATTTCTAGATTTCTGGTTGAGGACACAAGAAAGATGTTGGTGGGACTGTTGGAGGTACTACTGCTCATACTAGCTCTGCCTCCCAATTCATTGAGCAGCAAATGCCAGCAATAACATTTGTCTTTGCCTTCCCACGGTACCCAGCATAGTAAATATCCGTTGAATTGAAGTTTCCAGAGGAAGTTTTCACTTCCAAAAAAAATCTTGAGTTGTCGGATTCCCTCGAGATGCTCACGGAAACTATTGGTCCCCTTTCCCTTCCATCAGTGGGAATCACTTGAGGAGGTAGCAAAGGACTCTCACATCCTGATCAAGTAGATTTCACCAAGCCTGGATCAGAGTCATGAGCTGGCCCTGAGAGAAGCCCTTTGTCGCAGGGGATTTCACCTAAGAAAGCCGAAAACAAGCCTGGGTGAAAAGGAAGGGAGGGGAGAGAAAAAAACAAGGGTGGGAAGAGGAGGAGAGGAGGAGTCCATCAGGCCTGCTCTTTCTCCGTCCCCTTCTCTGTTCCCCTTCTTTCCTTCCTCTTTCCTTTCCTACTCTCTCCTCCCTCCAGTCATCAAAGATTGTTCTGTTTCTAATCCTTAGACTAGCAATCCCTTCTGGGATTCCCTATAAAATGCATCATCCCTTCTCTTTGGAATAGAATTCATATCTATTTATAAATACCTTTCCATATTTTTCCATCCATTCCCCTTTCCCTTTAAAGGCCAAGACCAAAATATAGCTTAGGTGTGTGAACCATCTATCAGTCTGAGTCAGTAAGAGGACAAAGGCCTCATCAGTGAGGACTCAGAATAGGTAGAATTCATCCTTTGTCACGACACACAAGAAGGGAGTAGAGAGATTGCCATCTAATGTCTAATTATTTCATACTTCCGGAAAGCATTTGGTAAAAATACCAAAGTGTGCATAATAGTCTTTCCTGATTCTGAGTTTAACATGTAAAATAGCAATAGTAATAATAACTCACATCTCTCTACTCATTAGGTTAGATGATGTTCCTACTATTCTACTACTCTGTTGTAGACAAACCGAACATTATTCACACTTTAAAGATGAAGCACTTAGGTTAGAAGAGGAAAAGGGATGGGCACCTAAAAATCCATGGACATGGGAGTAGTGGGGGAGGGCGCTTCTCACCTGCTTGTCTCATTGTCCATGCCAGGGCATTTATAGGAATTTCACAGTCTGACAGCCCTTGATATACATTGCTGCAAGCTCCCCTTTACAAACATGTTGTTCAAAACTAAATGGAACTTACAGCACATAATAACTGACACCTGCCAGTGAGCCATCCTTTTCCCAAAGAGCAGTGTAACCTCAGTCACTCAGAAGGCAAACAGCTGGTAGTTCCAGCAGGAAGGATCAGCTTTGGCTCCACAATGTTACCTTCCTAAAATTCTCCAAGACTCCCAGTAGGCATGTTCAACACCTTGCGGTTCTCCAGCCTCTTCCTTATCTCTACCTGAAACTGCCTACAGCTCTCACTAGCCCTTTTACCAGAGGAATATCCTCCACTTGTAATTACAATGCATGTTTTATTTTATTTTAAAAGATTACAAAATATAGCTATCAAAATATTTTTATTTTTTATTGTATTTTAATTTTTTATTATAGCTTTTTATTTACAAGATATGTGCTTGGGTAATTTTTCAGCACTGACCCTTGTAAAACCTTCTGTTCCAATTTTCCCTTCCTCTTTTCCCTCAGATGGCAGATAGACCAATACATGTTAAATATGTTAAATACAATATATATATATATATACATTTCCATAGTTATTTTGCTGCACAAGAAGAATTGGACTTTGAAATAAGGTAAAATTAACCTGAGAAGGAAATCAAAAATGCAAGCGGACAAAAACAGGAATGGAAATGTTATGTAGTGGTTCATAATCATCTCTCAAAGATCTTTCACTGGGTGTAGCTGATTCAGTTCATTACTTCTCTATTGGAACTGATTTGGTTCATCTCATTGTTGAAGAGGGCCACGTCATCAGAATTGATCATCATATAGTACTGTTGTTGAAATATACAGTGATCTTCTGGTTCTGCTCATTTCACTCAGCATCAGTTCATGTAAGGCTCTCCAGGCTTTTCTGAAATCATCCTCCAATCATTTCTTACAGAACAATAATATTCCATAACATTCATATACCAGTTTATTCACCCATTCTCCAGTTGATGAGCATCCACTCGTTTTCCACTTTCTGGCCACTACAAAGAGGCTGCCACAAACATTTTGCACATGTGGGTCTCTTTCCCTTCTTTAATATTTCTTTGTTATATAAGCCCAGTAGTAGCACTGCTGGGTCAAAGGGTATGCACAGTTTGATAACTTTTTGAGTATAGTTCCAAATTGCTCTCCAGAATGGTTGGATGTATTCACAGTTCCACCAAAAATGCATCAGTGTCCCTGTTTTTCCACATCCTCTCCAACATTTAGCATTATCTTTTCCTATCATCCTAGCCAACCTGAGAGGTGTGTACTGGTATCTCAGAATTGTCTTAATTTGAATTTCTCTGATTAATAATGACTTGAAGTATCTTTTCATATGACTAGAAATAGTTTTAATTTCTTCATCTGAAAATTGTCTGTTCATATCCTGTGACCATTTATCAACTGGAGACTGGCTTATCAAAATATTTTTAAACAAATTTTAAACAAAATAGACCCCAGGTTAAAAATTTTTTACTTAGAAGGTCTACAACCTTTGGGCTCAAAGTTCCTTTAAGAATCAGATAAACTCACAAAGGATCTAATTCTTTCACCTTCTGATTGTAAGTTGTGTTAGAATGACTATGCACTCAGACATGCCCTTTTCCCAGTACCCAGGAGGTATATTACCCACCTGTATCAGCACTTCCCACAGGTCCATAAACTCAGCTAATTTCCTCCGTGATTTTTCTGCCGCCCAGAAATGCCTGTGGAGAGAACTATGTGAGATTTTGCATAGTAATTGGCTATTTCCCCTGTTACCCAGAGTAGAAGCTGAATACTCTCTTGCTATACATTGAAATAAAGGAGGAAAAAGAAAACATGTGCATATGATGTGTACTTTATTGTAAAATTCTCCTACTCAGGTATCTTCATATCATTGTCAAATGTAAGTAAACTCAGCCTTGTGTCCCAGGGCTTCCACGATCTGGTCCCAATTTGCCTCTCCCACCTTCTCTCTTATTACAACATGTAAATCTCTAGCACATTCATTCATTCACACATGCATGCCCACATACACACACCAAATGCCCACCCCTTTGCTTCTTCTATCTAAATCTCACCCATTCTCTAGTATAACCAGAACATGAGCCAGAATGGTCTTTTCCTCTAAACTCTCACGGCCTTTACTGTCTATGTGACACATATAATTTATCACACTATATTTGATGTTACCTTATTTTGTTCCCTTGTCCTTTTCTTTATTTCTCACACAAGACTATGTAAACACTTAAGAAACAGATCAATCTCATGCTTCCCATTCCCCTTGCTTCTAGCACTGACCCCCTGGCTATCTTCCAGGACAACTATCTGAGGTTACTGAAGCATAGAGATTGTTCTGGTGATAAGAATAGAAGTTCCTAAGTGTTACCAGAGTCCCAAGGCCAGACCTCTCTGAGGGTGGAAGTTACACCCTCTCTGATACACAGAAGGAGTGAAGAGGAAAGAATGACTGTGAGGTGGGCCTTGAGAGACTGGGCCCCAGTTCGGGACCCTTCATAGGCCCCTTAGCCGGAGCAGTAGACTCTGCACAGTGGCACATCAGGTCTTAGTGGAACGAATTAGGCATAACCTTTTAAAAATCCGATGATCTGAGAAGCTTAAATTCCCCAGTTCCTTCTGGTACCCAGATTGCAGTAATATGGACATGCCCTTCCTCTAGAAAATTTGTGCTGGCTAACAATTTCCTTCTCTCTTTCTGTGTCCATGCAACATAGAACAACCTGGGAAGAGAAGCAAGGGGAAGAAGAATGACTCCAAATGGAAAGGAAAGGATAGCAGGAAGGCCAGTCCTGAAAAGAAAGAAAAAATGAAGCCAAGCAACGAGTTGGTCCTGGGGCAGCTTGGTAAGTGTATTCCACCCATTGCAGGAGCCAGACTCCCAGGCGAGGGAGACGTCGAGGAGACCATCCCACGTAGCCTCTGTTTCTGTTTTCTCTGTCTTATACACACACACACACACACACACACACACACACACACACACACACACACACACACACATCATATATATACAAGTATGCATACATGCTTGTTTCTTGGGCCTGGCAACACCAAAAGCCCACCCAAGTTAAAAGAAGTTCATGTCTCTACCTTGATCAGATAGCAGCCAGAGAGCAAAACCTGAGGAGATTGTGAGGTCCAAGAAGGAACATAACTCCCTAAAAGATCACAAGTTAGGTGGTTCCCAGGCCTTCCATCGCTCCAGCATACTGTGGTGGAGGCATACTATGTGCTGCATATCCTGGCACCCAGATAGCCTGGGTCTTTGTCTTTACTGTTGCTGAGCAGATTTTTAGGGATCAGGTAAGAGGGAGACCTCTCCCTCTACTTTATTGACCCCAAGAACATTATGATGAGGAAAGTTTGCTAACTTTGCATACCAGGATTAGAAGAAGTTTGCTAAACTGATTATGTTAAGGAGAGCTCTGTATTTCTTACTTAAACATAGCTGATTAAGCCAATATTGGAGACATAGGAACTTCCCATACATAGGCAGGTCAGGCAGTGGTCAAACAGGATCTAGCTAGGATCCAGCTGACATAGTAATAGGCCAAACCTCACAGTCACTTTTTGTCATAAGGTGGATGTAGAAATGCAGTGGCAAGGCTCAGCCGGGGGAGTTTTGGTGCATTGGAGTACCTTATCTTTATATCAGTTTGCCTCAGTTACTCCTCCCTGACTGCTCCTTTATTTTTTGTTTTTAATTTCTCATCATAAGACAGCTTTAGATAAGATACAATCCAGATCAGGTGCTGCCATTAAAGTGTGGTGCAGTTAAAAAGAATACAGAATACTGAACTTTGGTCACATCAATTATTAATGGTGTTTCAGGGCAAATCTCTTTCCCTCTGTGGGCCTCAGTTTCCTTATCTGTAAAGTAAAAGTTGCATTAGATAACTTCTGAGGTGTCTTCTGGCTCCATGTCCTGATCTGATGGATTAGGACTAGGCTTTTGATCTCCTTGCAACTTAAAAGTCTTAATAGTCCAGAGCCCCATGAAATAAAGTGGCTTCCTTAGGGTCACAAAGCCAATATTTATGCAGGACTGGAACTGAGGTCCTCCTGACTTCCAAATTGGATCTCCTGTGATTCTGTGAGTCCATTCCAAATAAAGGCAATGAGAGAGCCTGTCTTCTGCTTCTCCAAGTCACTCCATTCTAAATCAGCTCCTGGGAATGGAGCCAGAGACACCAGCCCATTCCACACAGGCCAGGCCCCAGTGCCAAAGGAGAGTCCCAGATCAGCCCCTTCTTCCTTGAACAGTAGGCCTTTCATCCTACTAGCAATCTCTTTTGACCAAGCCTATTTTTTTCCCTGGCTCTGAATGCCAACATACCATCTCCCATGTTTGCACGTTCAGGTCAAAAACTCTGTGTGCCATGAAAGTGGTGAGAGGACATCAGGAGCTGAAGGTCTGGGATAGGGCAAGAATGGTTCCTTCCCCCCAGACTACAGTCAGAGGCCCAGCCAAGTTTACTCTCAAGGGAGGTGGTGGGGGTATCTCAATGACGTCTTCAGTCAGATACAGGGCCATAACTAGTAAGATTGAAAAGAGAAAGCAAGCAGTCAGTGCCTCAGAAACATCCCCAGGATAACAGCGATTTGGTGTCCTAGAGTAAACCCAAAAGATGTTAAAATCTTAGAATTACAGCCTTATCAAAGCCAATAGGGACTATATAACATAGAACTGAGTGCTAACAAGAGACTAACAGAAGAGGGAGGAAATTTATAACTTAAAACAAAGCAATCCAAAACATAGAGGATCTTAAAGATCTTGTGGTCAACAAAAACAATGCACTTGTTTTTACAAATGGGGAAACTTGTGCCCCATAGAGGAGATGGTCTTTGCCCAAAGTCCCACCCAATTCTCTATGCCATTATCCATAGATGTCTTATTTAGATGTCCTTATATAGAATTTCACATTTGGCCAGATGCAGGAAAGGGCAATAGCTATCTGTACTTACATCTCATGGTGAGGATCTTCCCCTCAGAGCTAAAGTAGTGTGAGATAACTAGTGACCCCATGCTCTCTGACAGTATCACTCCTAGTCTGCATTAGGCCTGAAAGAGCTGTCACTATCTGAAGAAACCTCCAAATCAACAGAAAATTTATTTTCAAGTAGGCAAAGTCCTTTTAAGAGCTAAATTCAGAGCCAGCTTTCTTCTCTAAGTAGATAAGGTGGTTGAGGGGTGTTATGCCAATCCTGCCCCATAAACCCCAAAGAGTATCTACGTCACCAGTGACTAAAAGTTCATCATTAGAGTATCATTACTTTGGGTTCATTCACTCAAAGACATTTCATGGATCACACAAAAAGCTTTTAAATAAGAAAACATCAGTACTTCCAGCATGTACAGAATACTCTGCTAGGCACTGAAAATAATAATAGGTCTCTTTTCTGTGGTGGTTTTATACAGTAACAATCCTTTGAGGAAGTAGATTGGGTATTACTTATTATATATTATTTTTCATATCTTGAATATTTCATAGATTAGAAAACCCAAAGCCTAGGGAATTTAAGGTTTAATAATTAGCCCATGGTTCCAGAACTGTAAATGCCCATTTGTCTTCCATTTCTTATTTGTAAATGAAAGAGGGAGAGGGGCCAAATTTATATGATTTCTCTTGTGCTTCTTCTATAGTGGAAAGAACAGTGGGTATGATTGGAGTGAAAAAACTTGGGAAACTGTTTTTGGCCCTGAAGTACTTAGCATTTTTATCAGTGGCTTTTATAAAGATAACATTGTCAAATTTTTAATGTTGGATGGTAGAATCAAAATCCAAAAAGATCTCCCTCAGTAACTAGAAAGACCAAATCCTGTGAAGATGAAATTGGAAAAGCTTATGTATAATGTTTTCTACTTGGAGGTCAATAAATCAGACATCTTAGGTCACATTAAGAGAGGCATAATGTTCAGAAAATGCATGTTGATAAATCTCACCATACTCTTACTGGACCATATCTTGAATATTTGTGTTCCATTAAAAGGACTCCATTTTAAGGATATTAATAAACTGGCAGTCTTCCAAGAGAAAAAGACCTGGATAAGGAAGACCTCAAGTACATGCCAGAGAAGGATCAATTCAAAGAACTGAAGATGTTTAGCCCAGAGAAAAGAAGCATTAAGAGGGACATGATTGTCTTCAAGTATCTGAAGGACTGCCTTGTGAAACAGGGATCAGATATTCTCTACTTGTCTCTTTTTTTTTTAAATAGCTTTTTTATTTACAAGATATATGCATGGGTAATTTTTCAGCATTGACCCTTGCAAAATCTTCTGTTCCAACTTTTCCCCTCCTTCTCCCCACCCTATTCCCTAGATGGCAGGTAGACCAATACATATTAAATATGTTAAAGTATATGTTAAATGCAAAATATGTATACATATTTATACAGTTATCTTGTTGCACAAGAAAAATGAATTTAGAAATAAGGTAAAAATAACCTGAGAAGGAAACAAAAATACAAGCAGACGAAAACAGGAGTGGAAATGTTATGTTGTACTCCACACTCATTTCCCATAGTTCTTTCACTGGGAGTAGCTGGTTCTCTTTATTATTGGACAATTGGAACTGATTTGGTTCATCTCATTGTTGAAGATGGCCACCTCTATCAGAATTGATCATCATACAGTATTGTTTTTGAAGTGTACAACAATCTCCTGGTCCTGCTCATTTCACTCAGCATCAGTTGATTTAAGTCTCTCCATGCCTCTCTGTATTCCTCCTGCTGGTCATTTCTTACAGAACAATAATATTCCATAACCTTCATATACCACAATTTACCCAACCATTCTCCAATTGATGGACATCCACTCAGTTTCCAGTTTCTAGCCACTACGAAAAGGGCTGCCACAAACATTTTTGTACGTGCAGGTCCCTTTGCCTTCTTTAAGAGCTCTTTGGGTTTACTTGTCTCTTAAGCATAAATCTATTCCTCTATTAATTCTCTCTCTTACTCCAAGTTCAGCCTTCTAAAAGCAGCCCCGAGACCCAAATCCAAGCTACCCTGTCCTCACTGAATTGCTATGAGGAATTTAGAACACAAAACTAGCAGCACTTGGTAGAAATAGCAAAGACTCTGATAGGAGCTTGGAGTAAAGTAAAGCTTCCTAAAAACTATTATGATTTAGACGTGGTATAAGTTGCTTCAGGAGATAGTGTGGGCTCTCATTCACACTAGATCTTTAAGCATAGATCTTTAGTTGAGAAAGTTATAAAGGAAGTCCTTAGTCTGGACTCCAGACTAAGATCACCTCCAAAGTCCCTTATGAAGCCTAAGATTCTATAACCTTGGGCAAGGGTGTCAGTTTCTCTGTCTATAAAATGAGTGGATTTGGCTAGATCATCGAAGATGCCCTACAGTGGAGGAAGGAAACCACACAGGAAAGGCCTTACTGTTTTTTACTAAAAGAGACAACCAATCAGTCAGTATTTATTAAGCATTTACTTTTTGCTGAGGATATGAAAAGGAGAGTGAACCAGCCCCTCTCTTCAAGGAGGTTACATTCTTTGTGTGTGCAGGCAGACCCACAGACATTTATTTAGCACCTCCTGTGTGCCAGGCATTGTGCTGAATTTTGCTAAACAAAAGCAAATGATAATAGCCTTTGCCACATAATTCCCAAAATGTTCAATTCCAGTAGATTCAATTAACCCAGACTCCCCATCCCTCTGCCTAGAGAAACAGTACTTGTCTGTGTTGTCATTCTGAGTCTCATATTAGCAAACTGTGTATTTATACAGATGCTAAAAAGAAATTGCATTTAGAGTGTTCCATTTTTTTTTTCCTCCAGGAATTATGCAGACATAGTTAAATAAGGACAGCTCAGCAGTGACTATGGCAGCTAGTACCTGAAACTGCATCTTTTAACACTATAAAGTATGTAGTTGTTCAAGGAATGTATTCAAGAAATTTTAAGAGTTGTATCAGGTGGGGCAGCTAGGTGGCGCAGTGGATAGAGCACCAGCCCTGAAGTCAGGACAAATGTGAGTTCAAATCTGGTCTCAGACACTTAACACTTCCTAGCTGTGTGACCCTGGGCAAGTCACTTAACCCCAGCCTGGGGGGTGGGGGTGTGTGTGTGGAAGAATTGTATCAGGTAATGAGCACTAGAGTTCTGCTGTGGATGAAATGCTAATGTAAGCCAGAACAGACTCAGCCTGGCAAGGTTTCTCCTTGACTGAAAGGAAACCTGTACTGGCAGCTTTAGTGTAAAGTAGAGACTTTCCCACAAAATGTATGTGCTTTAGTGGGAAAGAGTTTGTGTGTGTGTGTGTGTAAAAACAGTCCCAGCCCACAGGGAATTTATAATTAACTGGAGAAGTAATACAGATATACAATAAAGGGTATCCGAATAATAAATCCCCTTTCTAAAATGTTTACAATTGCTCACAACAGCCATGTGAGATATGTAGGTAATAGGATATAGATGTAACCAGAGCAAGGCACTTGGGGATTTGTCACAGTTTGCTCCTAGTCCTTGAATAGCCTGGAAACAACAGAGATTTGCACCTACTTGACAAGAACAATTAGTTAAAATAGAAAGCAACAATTTGTCAGATTTGGATTAATGCCTTTGCTATCTAGTCTCACCTGAGGATATACTTTGTTGTTCTGAACACAAAATATCTTGTTATTATTGCCATTTTGCCGGTAAGGAAATTTAGTCAGGAAGAGTTTAGTGACTTGCCCAAATTAAAATAGTTTAGTGGATGTTGGAACGTAGGATTCAAATAAATAAACAAGCAAACAAACTTGAATTATTCCAAATCTTTCTGTACTCTAGAGAGTATATACTTCATCGTGAGTCCTTTGAAACTGTGGCTGGTCATTGCATTAATTAGCGTTTCCTAATCAACATTGTTTGTCTTTACAATATTGTTGTTATTTTATAGTTTTTTATAAATTTTAGAAATTGATTCTGCTCACTTTACTCCATATCAGTTCATACCATCCTCTCCAAGTTTCTCTGAAACCTTCGGTATCATTTCTTATAACACAATAGTACTTACTCACCTTAAATCCATTCTAATCTATTACATATTTAGTAAGTGTCTACTATGTCCCAGATGTTGTACTGAACATGGGGGCTACTTTTAAGAAAAAGGTGGTCCTTTCAAAGAACTTACTTACAATCTAAAGGAGGAGACGACCCAGAAAAGGAGGCAGAAAGACATCAGGGAGTACCTGGTCCAAGATCTCTTGTTCAGTGAAGTTGGAACTAAGAGGGAATAATTCCTATATCCTAACTTGTTGAACCATTTCCCCAGTTCATAAGCAGGTTTTCTTAAAGGGCATCCCTCGGGACCATCACATTGAATATGACAAGCTAGCTTTGTGCTCCCAACATTTATCACCATTCAAGTCTGACTTCCCTTCTCTTTCTTTCCCCCTCCCCAGGTTTATCCACCTCTTTCCCCATTGATGGAACGTTCTTCAATAGCTGGTTGGCCCAGTCAGTGCAGATCACTACAGAGAACATGGCCATGAGTGAGTGGTCTCTGAACAATGGGCACCATGAAGATAACTCATCTGGGCTCCTCTCTGAGGAGCTGCTCCAGGATGAAGAGACCCTGCTAAGCATCATGATGGACCATTCCCTGAAGTCTCCCTTCAAGCACAGTGACCCCACCAAGAAGGTCCCGAGCAAAGCAAGGCCAGCAAATAAGAAGAAAGTCCCTGGGGACGGCCTTAGCTCCCTGCTCTCGGACCACCCAGAGGACTCTGGTCAGCGGACTTCCCCACCAGAGCATACCATGAAATCCTCGAACCATGACTCTGGGAACAGCAAAACCACTCATGGGGCCACCAGGATACCTATAGATCGCAAAGGAGCCAGTGGGGAAGTTCGGAAGACCCCCAAAAGAGGATCTTCTCACCACTCTCCCAGCCCCAAAGCCCATGACCCCAGTGTCCTGGCGGGCTCTAGAAGCTCTCCACATGAGGACAGGGAGACTGTAGGCTCTACTCCACTTGAGACTAACAGCCCGATTCAAGTGCCTGGCTCGTTGGGAAGTCCTAAAACAGTAGTGAGGTTCAGATTGCCAAAGGAGGGCAAAGAGACTAGGAAGCTGCTGAATCCAAAGCCCGAGGCAATGAACAGACCTCCAACGGGGGAGAGGCCAAAGGTCACCTTGCACTTTGACAATGAGACCGATGGTTACTTCTCCGATGCGGAAATGAGCGACTCTGACTCCGAGCCAGGGAGCGGCAGGGTTCAGCTAAGCCAGAAGGATTCAGGAAACGAGGAAGTAGTCAGAATGAGTGTTTTGGCATCCTAACTCAACCAGATAACCAACTGTGACAGTTCTTAAGAGGCCTAAACCCAGTTACAACTGCCATTTTCAATTTCTTCCTGGTATCATATAACAAAGGGGTTCCATTCTTGGCAGGGTGGGAGTTTTCATTTGTTTTATATATATAGTTTAAAATTGAGTACTGTTGTCTTTCTCTCCTCTGTATGCTGGACATAGGACATAAAAGCTTCCACTCCCCTGACCTGGGTGACAAGAGTCATCCCTTTAATAATTTAACCCAATGAAGCAAAATGCTAGTCACAGACATTCAGGGACTGGGGGTTCTGACCCCATCTGGGGCAGCCCAAGGCATCAATAACAAGAGGTCTGATATTGCCAGTACCCATTGTTTCTGCAGGGATGACAGTCTTATGGGCATTATTTCAAGGCAAAGACAAGTAAACTCATTTCCTGCTTTGCCCAGGGTTCAACATCCAGTCCAAAGGCTGGGTCAGGAGTCAGGTTCCAGGGGTATAGCTCAACCCCTCTCCACAGCAAGGCAACACCCTCCAACATCCAAGGAAGTAGAATAAGCGAAACCTAATACAGAACTAACTTTTCTAAAGCACAAAGAGCTTATTTGAAGAAAGCACTTAAGGGTGGGGGGGAAATACTCCTTTAACAGAAGCCTTGTCAATTTGTTCCTCTTACCTTTTCCAGTTCAGTCTGCTTCCATGCCAGGGCGGAGGGCCAACCCTTCAGCCAGCCACTCCTTTCTTCCCAGCACTGTGCCTGAATGGCCATAGGAATTAACCAGAGGGGAAAAAACATGCCACAGGCCAGGCTGCCAGCTTCAAGAGACTCAGGTGAATCCATTAGCCAAATGGGAGCAGGGAAGGGGCTGGGGAAAAAGGTCAAGGCATTCACTTTGCAAAACAGGAAAAGAATAAACATTTAAAACTTGAATGTGTTAACTGTAAAAGCAAAGTCTTCTTCCTGGAACAGGTGACAGCTTAAAGCCTCCTTGTAGTCCCTGTCCTGCACTTTGGAAAGCAAATCAGATCGTTGGTCTTGTAGCAGTTTCCAGTCTTACTCAGACTACAACTTTCTTCCTTCGGGTTTTTTTGGGAAAACACTCCTACCTACAAGCCTGCGAACTCCTTGGGGAAATAGAATGGGGAGGGTTGATTCATTGAAGTCAGTATTCTAAAACCACAAGATTTTCGTGCAAAGAAATGCCCCTTCTAAGCCTTAAATGTTTTTTAAAAACCCACGATGATACCTATGAGTCAGGCAGGTTTCTGTGTTTGCACTTAACCCACCCCATCATTTCAGTTCTGGCTTCCAAGGTCACAGTTGATTTGCGCTAATGTATTTGGTTGGAGTGACCCCAGGGTGATTGACAGCTCAGGGAACAAAAACAACAACAAAATTCAGTGAGACTTTTTTTTTAATTTTTAATTTTTAAGAATTACACCTGGGACACTTCTTCAACTGGCAAAACCAGAACTTTTCAAACAAGAACCTTGCAAATGTCAAATGAATCAGTTGAATAATTTTGTGGATGCCAAAGAATCTTTTGACAATAACACAGCAGCACAGCCTGGACCCAGAAATTGGTCACTTGGATTTTTGTTTTAAAGAAATGGAGCTATTTGGCAACAAAGGAGTTAGAAATACATTCATAGCATGTAACCAAGACATCAGAATCCAAGCTTTCTGCGAAGGATGCTTTTTTTCCCCCTCCCTTTCTTTCTTTGCCACTGGAATGGTACCGACCCCTGGTGTTTTGATTTCTGATGCTTGGCGTAGTCCATTCAGAACTTTCTCAGACTCACAGGTTGGGGAGAAAGTGACAATGAAACCAGCGAAGAAAAGTCCTGGTTTCCAATCGTGTGGTTCACCCACAAACCAGGAGAGTGATGATTGATTGAAAACATGGCTAAATCCTGACTCTTCACAATAAATCTGCCACCAAGTGTGCATTGACTGCACATTTGTTGGCCTTTCAGTAAATTTCATATGGGTCTTTAAAGCCAAAAAAAAAAAAAAAAAAAAAGTCAACATTGACAAATTTTGGTGTGCAAATTGATCTCCAACTTCTGTGGAATCTAGGAGAGAGAAGTAATGGATTCAGAAGGTTCAGTGTGTTCTGATAATGTTAAACACAATAATAGGATTTAGTTTTATCTTCAACAGGCTTGGTAGGCATTAGTACCGTATTCTAGTATAATGAGTCAAAACAATAATCAATCTGCTGCCTTTTAATGGACCTTGCTTCCGTGTACTTCAGTTCAGCTATGGTTAGCAAACCGTCTCACACAAATCCCTGTACACAGCTTCATTGACCTGCAACCTCATCTCTTGCCTGATCCATATCGGACACTCAAAAGGGACAGACTTAAAGAACAACCAAAATTAGCAGCTAGGCAGCTTGGGGTTTTGTGGGAGAGGGGATGAAGGTGGGTTTCAGGGGAGGAATGGATTTCCAAGCAACTTGGGGATGTCGTAGATGTTATGTAATATTATTATGTATGTTTTCTGGGGAGCTGGAGGATGCTTCTCTGCTTGGGAACCAGAGGGAGTGGGGTGTTACATGTAGAACCAGTTCTGTTTTGGAGGATCTGGAAGCCTCAGATATTAGAAACTTCATGGATAAAGGAGTGTAGAGAGGTGGGTACCAGGACTGGTTAGACTGGTGGCAACACTTCCTTAAGGCACTAGGGCCAGAGAAGGATTTGATCCCTTTCAAATGGCCTGCACCCTTGGCAACCACCTTGCCCAACTAAACTCATGTAGGAGGAAAGGGAGGATCAACCAGGATGTGGCCTTGTTCTTAGAATTCAGTCTGAGCTGCTTTGTTTTGCTTAACTTAATAAAGTTATCAAGTGAGAGAAAACATTTTGTAAACAGAATAACGTGTAAGTGAGAAGGAAGGGGTATAACTCCTGAAACCACCCTCTGCATCTGTTTCCAGCTCCAAACTGGTTTCTTGACCCTGAACATAGGGATGTACTTTCTCCCTCTCTTGTCAGATCTTCCCTTCATTGTGGTAGGGGGCTTCTCACCATAGCAAAGTTGGATCTAGGAATAGCATTAGGGCACTAGGGGGAAAGGAGCAGATGGGGTTTTACCTGAATTTTAAGCAAAAGCCCCCCCCCCATATCCGGTTACCCGTAAAGTTAAAGTAACTATCACCACTAATCCCTTCCAGAAACTCTTTGTGTTTTTTACAGATCCTTCCCTTCAGTAATTCACATTGGCCAAGATAGGATGCTAGTACTTCTACTGTCATGTAGTCCATCGTTCCCCCCATTTTGCTTCCCCCTTCCCCAGGGAAACTGCTCCTAATATTATAACACTCCCAGGACTGGTGCCTCCCCCCACATTCTCCTCTATTTTCTTCCCAGATGAGGAAAACTTGAAAATATTTTTTGTACTATAAATGTATTTTGGGATGAACTTAAAAACACAGAGGTTTGAATGGTTTATTTTATTAAATGAGCTTTGACTTTCAGATACTATATGAATTGCAAGAGTTAATGTTTGCACTATAAAGGACTGTATCCTTTAAAAAGCCACACCAGGATGCCAGGGTGGGGAAAGAGTTGAGGAGAAGCGGTGGAGGTGGGTTTATATGTATATGAATATCAGGTGAATCAGTGGCACCAGTGGAAGATTCACTTCACTTTGTGTGAAAATCAGTTTCCTAGGCCCCCTACCCACCCCGCTCTGACCACTGAAGGTTTCCTTAGAACCTTTCGTGTGTCCTAGACTGGAGTTCCCACAGAATAGATGGCTTGGTATCTGTCTGTCTAGGAGAGCAGTTTGCACCTGTGAGAAGGAATTCTGGCTGTGATTTGAATTCCCCATCCCTTCTAGCACAAGGAAGAATGAGCCATTTGGTCCTGATTAAGCTGCTACCAAGGATTGGGTTTGGGAATATGTGAGTCAGAGCTCTGGGGGAGTACCCTCAGGATGCTTAGCAAATTGGTTTTGGCCAGTGCCAGAAAGCCTCAGGAGATTTAGCATTCTGTCGCCAGGACAATGTCATCTTTGGTTGTTCTTTAAGGAAATCCCCGTCAACTTTATTCCATTTAACATAAAGAAAATCTGCTCCACATCAGTGATGGGAAATGATATGAATGTCACAGGAGGAGAGCCTTCTGTTTTCTTTGTTTCAAAGAAAGTGATGTGCCATTTGTTAATATAAAAGAGAAATATTGAAAATATATTGAAAAGAGCAATTTTAAATTATTTTTGGCTTATGTTGCAATATTTATTTTCTTGTATTAGAAAGATTCCTTTGTAGAGAAAAAATGTATTTTTCATTAATGCAAAGACCTATTTCTCCTTTTTGTACATTTTCCATGTTAGGCAATCCTTAAAGCAATAGAATGTACCCAACTCGTTCTGTGTGGCCATGTAATGCATGCTGTTTGTGTTGCCTTGTGATAACGCTGTCTGCCAGCATTGCCATCATGTTCAAATTCCGTGTATGCTTTAAATACACATGGGGACCATGGCCCATAGCTTATGGAAAACCTTCGCATTCCTCAGTGTGTTGGCAAATGCAGTCAATAAAGCAATGTTTTCTGTGTACATCAGCATTTGGGTAGTGTGTATGTGGTCAGTAGGCTTCAAACGGAGCGGATGTATCTCCATTCTAGAGAAGAGATTAACTCATTCACTGCCAGGTCCTGCCTTGAATATGTCACAATTTCCCTGTGCCTCAGTTTCCTCCCCAGTTAAAAAAAAAAAAAATAAGAAGGTTGGCTTCTCAAGTCTCCTCTAAAACCTCCAGTCCTATGAATCCCCCATTTTCTGTTGCATATTCATACTGAGAATTGCCATAACTTGCATCACGGAGGTCATAGTGAATGACAACCAAGTTCTGTCTAATCTGAGACTATTTCTACTGTGCCACGCTACCAGTCTTAGCTCCTCACCTATAACATATACAACTTTCTGATGCGATTGTTACTGTGGTCTTTTTTACTTAGATTTATAAGATCCAAAATAAATTAACTCCTCACTAGGTCTTACTGAAAAAGCAGGATCTGATTGGACCAAAGTCTAATGTCTGAGGCTCAGTAGGACTGGGTGAGTTTCTAGGTGAAGAAGGACTAGCATTACCCATGAATACATGAGGTAAACTCCGGTAAGCCTTTAGTAAAAATCTAAGGTCTTGCTTCACAGACCTACCTACTTAGGCCCGTCTTTGTGGCACCAGGGGAAGTCTGCTGGTGAGTACCAGGTGAGATGAGACGAGATAACCTTTGTCCTCGGATCTAATCAGCAATAAGACAACATTAATCTCATCTGGAGATGAACACTGAAGAGTACATTTCACACTTCTATGACTAAATTGATTCAGTATAGTTTTTCAAACTCCTTTGGCCACATAGATGGCAGCTAAGGCAAGTGAAAGAGTGGGACTGGGATCCACTTTCCCATATTTCATATATTTAAAATCATGGAGTGTTATAACTGAAAAGCACATGAAAGATCATCTAGCCCACTATTCTTCTTTTTCAAGAATAAGGAGATAGGCCAATGAGTGACAGGAATGGGACTGGCATAGACTTGGCATTTCAGATTCTTGAAAAATCTCAAACAGTGACCTTGGGTCAGGTTGTAAAGCAAGGAATGGCTGAAGTTGCCTCAAGGCTGGGGTAGCCCCTATGGCTTCCTTTGCTTTCTGTGAATAATTAAAGTTAGTGAGTCTTACTTTGTGCCATAGTTCCTGTCCTCCAACACTATTAGGTACACAAAATTCATTCACTAAAAAATAATAAACTAATTAATTGAAAATTCATTTAGGGGCAGCAAGGTGGTGCAGTGGCTAGAGCACCTGCCCTGAAGTCAGAAGGACCCGAGTTCAAATCTGGTCTCAGACATTTAACACTTCCTAGCTGTGTGACCCTGGGCAAGTCACGTAACCCCAGCCTAAAAAAAAAAAAAATTTCATTTACATGCCATAAAAGAAACAATCCATACTATGTAAGGAATAGTTTACCAGTCTTATCTAGACCTTGGTTCCCATATCATAAATTTAGAGCTAGAAGAGACTATGAAGCCATTGAATCCAGTTACTCCCATTTTACAAATGAAGAAACTGAGGCACAGAGGAAAGTGATTTGGGAATGGGAAAATGTCTAAGGTGGGGTTCCTAACTCCAACCTATCTATTATGCCACTTTGCTGCCTCTGTGTCCATAGTATAGATAAAGACTCTGAATTGGAAGAAAACCCCCATCATAAGTGCCTTGCTTGGGTCCCACTCCTCCCCCTTAATTTAAATCTCTCCATTTATCTAGGTTTTTCCACTTCATTTGATAAAAACCTTAGAGAAGGGACCTCTCAACTCTACTTCTCATGGGAAAATGTGGTTTCTGGGAACAAAAACTATCTTGGATTCCATTCTACCTGTTAAATCACTTGTGCTATGAGGCATAAAGGGAAGCTTGACCTCTCATTTGCATTGAAATCAATTAGTGACTGGTTGTAACTGGTGACTTAGCCACCTGGTGATTTGATCAGAGACCAAAAAGGGACCCGAGGGCCACTTAAAAAGTTTGATTTACCGAGGCCTCTATTGCTACTACTGTCCAGTCATTTAAGGGAGAAGATGCAACTATTATCCTATGGTCATAGGTCTTTTTACGCGGCTGGGATTCTCCCCTCCCCTTACCCCTGAAGAAAGAAAGAAGAGATGAAATAATGAAGCAAAAAGGAGTGGATTTATGGAATTATGAAGGAGAGCAGGCATGCCCAATTCTTTAGGTACTATTTTCCGGGAAAGGCCCCAATGGCAATGGGAGGTGAGACTGCAATCACACAGAGACGATGGGGGCCACTGGTACAGAAAGTACAAAGGCAGACAGTAAAAAGAGATGGGTGATACAGAAGCAGAGAGCATGTGCACCAGGCTGCAGTGGTGGAGGAAACTAGTGATGAAGAGGATGGAGGGGGGAAGTCACAGTTTAACTCATGTGACCATAGATTAGAGTTGGGAACACTCAGTAGCAAGACCCAACTGAGATGGAAGAATGCGGGCAAGAGGGATTTCAGGAGTTTGGGGTCTCATTTTTATACGTTTTTTGATGAGGGAATAGTTTAACTTCTCAGTGCCACCTAGGGGTTAGTTCATGAACATATCCAAATCATCTCAAAGTTATCAGTAAAACTTTTAACATGTCAGCATCTCAAAATTATGAGCACCGTTTGGTGTTCTGCTGGTCTTGTTTGTCCTTCGTTTTCAGAGAGGATCCATCAATGACATCACATTCATGACTTCCTAGGGAACTGGATTTAAGTGAGGCAGAATGGCACCAAATTATCAGCCTCCCTCTTCCTGAGTCTCTGAAGTTCAGTGTTAAGACAAAAGTCCAGATGGCCCAGGATGCAGTGGACGACTCTGGTATCTTCGATGTCTGACCAAGCTCTAAGCACTCCACAGCTCCTGCTTCAGCCACCTTCATAGCCATTGGAACAAATTTTTCTCATCCACCCGTTCCATCAAGGAAAGCCTTCACGTGCTTGGATGGACATCCTACTAACTCACTAATAGTTTTGGAAGCCTGTTGGTTTAACCTGTCTGCCAAGATCTTTTTAAGGTATGGCCACTATGCTTCTTGGAGCCACAGGTAAGAATTGGCTGAATCAATTTAACACCAAAGATGGATGAGCAGCTCTGAAAGGGCTTAGCTAGTCCCTTACACCAATGGTGCTAGACCTCCTGAACACTCTATACCCTGTCGGTCTTACTGTGGATGTCTGGAACTTAGCTGAGATCACAGGGCTAAAAGGCCTGACAGTAAGACCTAGATGGCTTCCTCTGATTTAGCACATATTCTGCAGATATGAATTTTGGTTAATGTATGATACAGTTTGCAAATTATGCTTTGATCTTTGGGAGGAATAGGACTTCTAAGTTCCCTTTGAAATCTGACCTCCTGCTATTGCTACTTTATAATGCTGACTAGAAGCAGTATGGGAGGGCAGGGAAGAGTATCAGGGAGATGAGAAAGAGTATAATTTTAACATAAAGAGCAAATGGGCTGAAATTAAATAAGCAAAAAAAAAAAAAAAGTTCATTAAACATGTATAAATATGTCTAGTATATATACAAAATACTGTTGGTACAAAGATGAATAAGACTTAGTCCCTGTCCTCACAGAGCTCAGGAAATGTATATG